>NC_056562.1:3834366-3909576 GCF_013358625.1 Macadamia integrifolia | reverse complement strand
ATATTGACAGAAAAAGTACCAGTGGTACTTGTCACTTTCTCGGCTCTTGCCTTATCTCTTGGTTTAGCAAGAAACAAAACTCCGTTGCTTTATCTACCACAGAAGCTGAATATGTTACAGCTGGTAGATGTTGTGCTCAAATCCTTTGGATGAAGCAAACTCTCCAGGATTTTGGAGTGTGTTTCGAATCTTGCCCAATCATGTGCGATAACACCAGTGCCATAAACTTGAGTAAAAATCCCATTTTACACTCAAGGATAAAGCACATTGATATTCGACACCACTTTCTACGAGACACCATTCAAAATGGCGATGCCTCTCTAGAATTCATTGAGACTGATAGACAACTCACAGATATATTTACTAAACCTCTTGGTGAAGAATGTTTTAGTTTCCTAAGGAAGGAGCTTAGCATTTGCAACCCGTTTGGCTGAATGAATAAACATTTCTTAAAAAAATTCTTTTCCAAAAGTCTGGGCTTTTGGCTGGCTGGCAAGCGCTTGATCCTACATAAACTATCCAAGCAGGTTTGGATGGTTAACCTGTTGGGGTAAGACTTCTCATGGGTCTTGCTTTAAATTTAAAATCTGGGTTGGCAAAGAGGCTATTTTACTTATGGGATAGCGATAGGCACACCACTAGTGTGCAGTAAGGTAGCAGGAGGGACCCATGGGGGCATGGGATGGAGCATCCTATAGGAGGGGCAGGGGGTCATTTCAAGGGGGAAGAGAGAGATGAACACAGGAGGGCACTAGTTTCTAGTACACCAGTGGTGTGCCACTAAAGAAAGAGGTTGTTTGGCATTCCACACAGTGTTACCTAGGGGTGTCAGGCGGTCAGGCCAGGCTAGTCTCAGTGGGGCCTAGTCTCATGGGAGGTTTGAATCCCCTCCAATGTTGCAAGCACGATCAACAGTGACACGAGGGTTCATTCTTTCCCTCCCAACAGTAGGTTGCTGCTAGCCATAAGCCATTGGTGCTAGTTTGATCCAGCTCATCATCTGTCACCATGAAACAAATAGTTAGGTTTGGGTGTAACATTCCCCCTCCTTGTAAAATTTTCATCCTCGAAAATTGACGTATCTGATAATCCAAACATTCTTGGGTACCTCTTCTTCATTTGATCTTCTCGTTCCCAAGTAGCTTTTTGCTCAGATTGGTTTCTCCACTTGACTTTGACATAGAAGACAGTGTGATTTTGAAGGTTGTGTTCCTTCCGATCTACAATCTCCTCGGATTGCTCTAAATAACCCCAATGAAACAAGTTCTAAAGGTATGTAGGTCAAAATGTGTGCTTGGTCAGGAATGTACTTCTTTAACATGGATATGTGGAACACATTATAATATCCATCCAGCTCTAGTGGTATAGCTATTTTATAGGCTTCCAATCCGATTTGCTCTAGAATGTCATAAGGTCCCATATATTTGGTACTGAGTGTCCCTTTCTTTCCAAATCTTCTATTCCCTTTAGATGGTGAGACCTTGAGGAATACCTTGTCCCCAATATTGAACTCTAAATCCTTCCTCACATCCGCATAACTTTTCTGCCTTGATTGAGCTGTCTTGATTCTCTCTCTTATTATATCTACCTTCTCACAAGTGGCCTAAATCAACTCTAGTCCAAAAATTATTCACTCACCCACTTCGTTCCAATACAGTGGTGTTCTGCACCTCTTTCCATATTGAGCTTCAAAGGGTGTCATGCCAATGGTCGACTAATAGTTGTTATTGTAAGAGAACTCTATCAGTGATACATGTTCATCTTAGCTATACTCCATGTCTAGAACACAAGATCTGACCATATCTTTCAATGTCTGAATAATACGCTCTGACTGGCCATCAGTCTATGGGTGAAAGACCATGCTGAACTTCAGCTGTGTACCCATAGCTTTATGTATATATCCCCAGAATTTGGAGTAAATCTGAAATCTCTATCGAAGACAATGCTAACTGGAACACCATGTAATTAGACAAGGTCCACATACAACTAAGTTGGCTTCTCCATGGGAGCTGTAATTTTCATGGGAATGAAGTGAGCTAACTTGGTCAGACAATCCACTACTCCCTAAATTGTATCATTTCCTTTTTTAGTCCCAGGTAGACCAGTGACAAAGTCCATGGTTATATGTTCTCACTTCCATTCTGGCACGGGTAAGGATTATAGTAACCCGTGGGGTCTTTGCCTTTCAACTTTGGCTTTTTGGCAATTCAAGCATTTAGCTACATAGGTAGCCACATCTTTCTTTATTTCACTCCACCAATAAGATTTCTACAAATCTCTGTACATTTTGGTGCTATCAAGATGAACTAAGTAAGGTGAGTTATGTGCTTCTTGTAGTATCATCTCTCTTAGTTCTTTATTCTTTGGTACACATACTCTGTTTCCGAAATTGAGGGTTCCATCTTCGGTCAATGTGAAGTCCACATTCTTCTGGTTTCCTTATTTGGTTCCTTTAATTACTTTCAGAAGTTCCTCATTTATGAATTGAGCTACTTGAATCTTCTCTAGGTAAGAGAGTTGTATCATCAATGGAGCCAACGTCATGCTACCTCATTCATCAACAATTCCAGCTCCAATCTTCTTGCTTCCTCAATCAATTGTTCGTTCGCAGTTAGGGCTGCAAGAGATAATGTCTGGGATTTTCTACTCAAAGCATCAGCCACCACATTGGCTTTTCCAGGATGATAGTGGATGGCACAGTCATAGTCTTTCATCAACTCCAACCATCTTCTTTGTCTCATGTTCAGCTCCTTCTGAGTGAAAAAGTACTTCAAACTCTTGTGATCACTGTAAATCTCACTTTTCTCACCATATAGATAGTGACGTCAAATCTATAATGTAAAGATCACAACTGCTAGTTCCAAACCATGTGTGGGGTAATTCTTTGCATAGTCCTTCGATTGCCATGATGCATATGTAATGACCTTCCCATTTTGCATCAACACAAAACCTAGCCCTAATTTGGAGGCATCACAATACACCACCTGATACGCACAAAAGAAACCACTCAGTCAGATACGGTCACATGGCATCTCGCCACATATCTATCCCACAACCTCGAATAGCCAGGTGGCGGGGAAACCCAAACTTCTTTTCAGTATTAGAGTCATGATAGGACTCTATTCACCTAAGGGAATATTCCCTATGGAA
Source organism: Macadamia integrifolia (assembly GCF_013358625.1). Lineage (NCBI taxonomy): Eukaryota > Viridiplantae > Streptophyta > Magnoliopsida > Proteales > Proteaceae > Macadamia > Macadamia integrifolia. The sequence continues at coordinate 3,906,426 of NC_056562.1, read as the reverse complement.
ACGTCAAACGTGCAAGGAGGAGTCCTCCAAAAAACTGTCCCAATCCCTTCAGAGGAAGACGGATGTATCCTAGTAGGACTCTATAGGATATGATCCTATAAGAGGAAACCCGGAGGACAAAACCAAGTAAGTTGACTCACTCACCATTACTCTCAAAAGACTGTTGCATGGGTCTCTAACTTGGGCGTCGGAGGATTAATTCTGAAGCCACCTCTGGGCCTTTGCCTTCTGTGATTTTGTAGGAACGACGCGCAACCTTTTATAGATTCCCGAAAGCAACAAATTGGCACCATCTTTGGGAAGAGAAAGAGTAATGGTAAAGAGAACTTACAACTGAAAGAAAACAAAAGCAGTGTTGGCTAGAAACATGAACGCAGGAGAGCCTTCGGAGCCACGACCACCATTGGCTGACGGAGGTGAAGAATAATAGAACAATAGTCGAGAAGGTCCCTTAGGGGACCAGCATTCAGTCGAAAATCAAGTGTGTAGGGATGACAATCCCCTGCCTCCTCCTGCTGGAGGGCAAGAGTACGTTACCAAAGATCAATTTGATGTGCTCCAAGAAAAATACGATCGATTGGCTGACACCATGAGTGAAGTCTCTATGGTTATAACTTAGAGGAGTAATGGGGTAGCAAGAGATCCCAGCGTCTAGCCGGAATGAGTCCGAGATGAAGATCGAAGTAGCTTGGGGTCGATGAGATCTGGAAGAAATCTTCGAGGCCGAGCAGCAAGGGAAAACCCTGCACCCAGAGGAAAAGTGTGGAGCACTAGGCAGGAAGAGCCACCCTAAAGGGTCGACCAGAGGGCCGAAGATTCAGGGCTGAAGCAGATGATCCTTGACCTAAAGGATGAAATCTGAAAGGTGGTAAAAAACTGAGTAGGAGCTTATGAGCCAGACCTCACTAACGACACGGCTCTAACTGATGAAGTCATAAAGGATCCGCTCCCTATTGGATTTCACTTACCGAAATACGACACCTATGATGGAACCGGAGACCCCATAGATCCCTTGGGGGGCTTCAAGGTCATGATGCAATTCCATCGAGTCTAAAAAAATATCATATGCCGGGCACTCCCCCAACCTTCAAAGCTACTGTAAGATTGTGGTACAATCGCTTACCGAAAAAGTCGATTCACTGCTTCAGTGAATTGAGCCACGTCTTCGAAAAAGGATTCTCCAGCAGCCAACCCCTCCAAAAGACTACATATAACTTGAAAAACATTAAGCAGCGTTTGCGAGAATCTCTGCCAGACTACATGAAACACTTCCACTATGAAAAGCTAGGGATCAGAGGCTTAGATTTGAAGGAAGAATTCACGGCCCTCTTGGAGGGGTCGAAGACAAAGAACTGAAGAGATCCCTAGCGAAGTGTGCACCAAGTGTCACACCCCGTTCACATAGAACTGGACCGATGACCGGGTTAACTCCGATTAACCCAAACCTGCCAGAATCATCTGATACAGTACCCAACCATAGCATACACACATCTAAGATAAATGTTCAAAAGTTCAACGGAAGACTTAATTTACCTGTAAATACCCCCAATATACTTGATACCCAAATTGTAGTATATAGATAAATACATGTGGGCCTGTAGGCATGATATTTATACAAAAAGAATAATAATTCACGTATCAAGTACACAAAAAGGGGTCATCAAAAGAATCAAAAAGTAAACCCTGTACGGCGTCATTACTGTGGTCTCGCAGCACAACCCTCGCACGTGCAATCAGCACTGTGCTCATACTCCTTGGGGACCCACCAATCATCATCGGGAAACTCAACTGTGGGGCCCGACCCTTGATCTTCAGGCTGGTGACCTACAAAATCATTTAAAAGAGGTGCGCACGTGGGATGAGCTCACTAGTTTAGTAAGTGAAAAGAAGGACCACACAACAATCCACACTACAATCACATCCATATGCACTATATGCTATGCAATTCATTTTAAATCTCATCCACCTAAACAACATTACTAAGTCTTTGGTTTTGTGCTACTACAACCATAGTGCGCGTATGCCCCGAGTACGAGCCGTGAACTCCATCCTGCGACACGCCCATAGGGTTGTCGGAGAAGGCCCACCGTGAGTACTCGAAAAAGTAAAGCATGCCGACCACCGGCTCTCAACATAAAAGTAAATGACAGAAAGTAAAGGTACTGACTTCAGCAATTTAAAAGCAGACGATTGTCCCTCTTGAATATACCACTGAGGTTGCCGACTGTCCTAATGACCAGCCAGGCGTATGTCTAACCATCGTAGTGACCCGACAATCGCGATCACTACTTCCCCCCAAGTGATAACCCAACACCTCAACCCCTGTTGGGAATGGTCGTAGCACGGGAAATGATAATCCTAAACCACATGCTCCTATATGATAACATACGATTGCATAGTGCCATTGCGTCCCATACCATAGGCCACCAATGCACTCATTTCCAAGCTGACTGCAGCGTCTAGTATAATAATGCATCATGCATAGTAATCCAACCATTCATCACATAAATACATCAATCATTTAGCATTGAGAATGTAAAACACAACACACATATCATAATCATATGAGGATGACTAATCTACACATAATTTGCATGATGACATGGCTAGTCTAGATACAATTGAATGATGCAAAACAAGTCCTAAAATAAAGTCAAACGTCCTCTCCCCACTTACTTGTTGTGTATAAAGACTCACGCCCAGTACGGGTGAGATCCGGTGCGAGAAACGTAAATTTTAGTGAACTTATCATAAGTGAATGGGGTTAGCATTTCACTACCTTGGGATCAAAACTAAAAAGATTTGATGGTTAATTCATGTTTAAAATCATAAAAGAAGGTTGCCCATCTGTTTTGGGTCCATTCGGACACAAAAATCATGTTGGGGGCCTCACGGGTGGGTCGGACAACCCACTTGTCTCGGCCCACCTGTCTTCTCAGGTGGGCGGGCTGACCCGTGGTTCTTCTTAGGCGGGCTGGTCAGCCCGTAGGTTCTTACCCACTGGTGGGAACCGAGGGTTTGCCCTCTCAGGCGGGTGCCCTCAGGCGAGCTGGTTGGCCCACTGGAAAATTGCCTTCTTCCTTGAAACTTTCCCCAACCTTTGGAAAACCAAATGAGGCTTTTCCAATCATATTTTTCACACATCTAAGGTCTTATAATATGATTCTAACTTAGATCTAAGTTAGATTTAAGGATTGAAAAGCCATCTTACCTTCTTCGCTTAAGAACTCTTCCAAAACCCCAAAATCACTTCTTAGCTCAAGAAATCACCAATGCTACTCAAATATTGTAAACACTTCTTCAAATACTTCAAAATCAACACATAGACCATCTATTAAACCTTAAATTCATCATCTCAAGTGGGATTTACAGGATCTCAAGGAATTCTACCCAAATCAAGGGTTTTACTTGGGTTTGGTGAAAGTTTAAGAAGCATAGCCTTTGCTCACCTCCAATCATAGATCTCGTGTTGGGGATCACTTTTTCGGCGTCGGATTGGGAAGATCAAACCTTGGCATCGCTCAAAGTCATTCCTTCCTTCTCTTTCTTACCCTTTCTTCTTCTTCGTTCTCTTTTCTTCCTTCTTTTCTCTCTCCTCTTTACTCTTCTCACCAACCCTTTAATGTAGTAAATGAGAAAATGAAAAACACAATAAATGCTATTTATACTTTAAAACATCTAGTAACCACATGGGTGGGTCACTCAGGTGGGCGGAGGCGCCCGCCTGTGACCGCCCACCTGAGGGCCAAAAATTAGCCAACAAGTGGGATTTTGACGGAATTCGACTCTCGGCATGTATCTCATTCTCGGCACAAGGAATATTATACGTATGCACTTTAGGATACAGCTACATACCAGCGTTACCCATACATGGCCTTATGATACGTGCATGTACACGGCTTGGGTACACCTGTCTCCTCTGGCACTGACTCGGACTTGTCTGGCCAACCTGTGTTCAAAGTCACCCTTGCCATCATGGTCCATAAGGAACCCACCTTAACCCTCTCTAGTTCGGGTCCTGAATGGTTAAACCGGGTCAACCGTGCAATTAAACTGGGTTTTAAAAGTAGGGTGTCACATTTACTCCCCCCCTTTTTGAAAATTTCATCCTTGAAATTGGCATACCTAGTTGTTCGAAAAGATGAGGGTACTTGGGTTGGATTTCATTCTCTTTCTCCCAAGATGCTTCTTCAAGTGAATGATTAGCCCATCGCACCTTTACGAAGGAAATGGAGCAGTTACGAAGGGTCTTCACTTTTCGGTCCAAGAATTCAGCTGGCTGTTCTCCATAGGTCATATCAGCTTCTAGATATTCTGGTTCCACGGATAATACATGTGATGGATCGTGAACGTATCGCTTCAGCATGGATACATGGAATACATTATGAACATTTTCAAACGAAGGTGGAAGAGCAAGCATGTAGGCTATTGAGCCAACCCGAGTTAAAATCTCAAACGGGCCAATAAATCTCGAGCTCAACTTACCCTTTCTATAGAATCTTTGCAACCCTTTAATAGGAGAAATCTTGAGAAACACCTTTTCTCCTGCTTGAAACTCAATGTCTTTCCTGCGGTTGTCTGCATGGCTCTTTTGACATAACTGAGCTGCCTTAATTCTTTCTCGAATAACATCGACCTTGTCACATGTCGTCTGTATCATTTTGGATCTTAAAATTCAGCGTTCGCCTACCTCATTCCATTATAGAGGAGTTCTACACTTCCTACCATATAATGTCTCATAGGGAGCCATTCCAATTGTAGCTTGGTAACTGTTGTTATGGGTAAACTCCATAAGGGGTATATATTCTTCCCAACTACCACACATTTCCATTGCACATGCCCTGAGCATGTCTTCTAATATCTGTATGGTTCGCTCTGAATGACCATCAGTCTGTAGGTGAAAAGCAGTACTCAAATTCAATTGTGATCCCAAAGCATGCTGGAAGCTTTTCCAAAATCTGGAAGTGAACCTTGGGTCCCTATAATGCTCATTGACACTCCATGCAATTGCACTATGTTATCCATATAAAGTTGTGCTAACTTGGCCATAGAGAACTTGGTCTTGATGGGAATAAAATGAGCAGTCTTAGTAAGCCGATCAACTATCACCCATATCGCATCCATCTCCTTAGGTGTGCATGGTAGTCCGGTGACAAAGTCCATCGTAATCCTATTCCACTTCCAACCTAGTACTGGGAGTGGCTGAAGAGTACCATAAGGTGGATGCCTCTCAGCTTTTACTTTTTAGCATGTAAGACAAGACGCCACATACAGAGCAATTGTGATTCTCATGCTTGGCCACCAGTAATTTTGTTTAAGGTCCTTATACATCTTTGTACTTCCTGGGTGGAGTGAGTACTCGGAGCTATGTGTTTCCTGCACTATCTTATCTTGTATCTCCAAATCATCAGGCACACACAACCTTCCTCGAAACAATAATGCCCCGTCGCTGGCTAAAACGAAATCAGGGTCGTTCAATGTTTGCTCTTGAATCTTAATTCTGATCCGTTGCAACTCAGGATCCAAAGGTTGTTTCATTATCACCTCTTGCCTAATAGATGGATGCACCTGTAGAGCTGCCAGGATACAGTCAACCATTTAAGGTTTTCTAGTTGAGGTTCAAGCTCTAAGGTTGCTCCTTCATATAAGAGGGTTTCATCCATTAGCATCGCCTCTTGTACAAGTGGTGGGCTGACTGCTAAGTATAAGAGTGACACAGTCTGTGCCTTTTGACTCAACGCATCTACCACTACATTAGCCTTGCCAGGACTGAATGTCGCAGTCATAATCCTTCATGAGCTCAAGCCATCTCCTCTGCCTCATGTTCAAATCTCTTTGGGTGAAAAAGTACTTAAGGCTTTTGTGATCACTGTATATCTCGCACTTCTCCCCATACAAATAGTATCGCCAAATCTTTAGGGCAAAAATGACTGCGGCTAGTTCCAAGTCATGAGTGGGGTAGTTCTTCTCATATTCCTTTAGTTGTCAGGATGCATACGCTATCACCTTACCGCGTTGCATGAGAACACAACCCAACCCGACCTTTGAAGCATCAGTGTAGACTGTCATTCCACCTGTGCCTTCAGGGATGGTCAACACAGGGGCCGACACCAACCTTTTTAAACTCTTCTCACATTCCTCTACCCATTCAAATTTCACACCCTTTTTGGTTAACTTAGTCATTGGTGTTGAGATCCGAGCAAGGCGGTTTTCGATGGAGGTACAAGGTGGTTCAACAATTTGGGGCTTTTTAACTTGGGCCTGATTGCCTGGATTTGTTCTATGGAGTTTGTAGGGGATGTTCCTAGCCTCATTCTAAGCCAAGAAAATCCCAATTCCACTGAGCCGTTTGGGAGATATATTGATTGAACGATTGAAACCCTGGTTGATCTTTTGGCATTACATGTTGTTGGAGCTCACCGGGCTTGGTTCGAATTGTATACAACACCGGGAGGGTAGAACACCCATCCTACAACCTTAAAATGGTGTGTACACTAAGATTCTATCCATACCTAGCTTTATCTAGGTCAAAATGAAGAGAGAGAGTGGCATGGGAGGTTACACTTACCTCCAATAGCGACTTTGGCAACAAGGCAGAAGCTGGCACCAAGGTAGGCCTTCAATCCCCTCCTTCTTCCTCTTCTTCTTCTTTCCTCTCCTCTTTATCTCCTCTCCTATGTTGGGCATAAGGGAAATGAGGAAATGAATCCTCATTTCCCAACTTATAACTTAAGTTGGGCCTAAGGGTCTGTTTGGTTTGGACCTCTTTTGAACCAATCGGGTTAAATTGAAATTCGGGGCATGAGAACCAGCACATTTAGTTCCATAAGGTGCCCACATCAAAAGAAAAATGTGGAGAATGATTTGGGATCATCTGAAACCATTTACGATGCGAGTTACGGGACCCACGGGCATCAGAACCTTGCCAGTAGCCTGTGGACCCACTGGAAACAGGCACCGGATTCATGCCCAGGTTGCTTCAGGTGGCTTGTTTCCAGTGGTTAAGACAGCTTGCTGTCCCATGGTTGGTCTCGCACAGGTGGTTGCCCTTGGACATACCCAAGGCTTTTTGATGATTATGATGCGTGCTAGAAATTAAGTATGGGGAGTTGGGTCACTTACCATCTGGGATCGGAAGGTATGAATCCCCTCCAGTTAGATAGGCATACAATGTATGAACATGTGGGGTTATCTCTACCCCTTCGACAATATGCAGCCATGAGCCAAAACTCGATCGTACTTTCGATCTCCGATCCGAGGCCTGTCACCACAATTCAAATTAGATCGGATTATGGCATGGGTGTAATATATTGACCTGCATAGAGAAGGGTTTCTCGATTCTGAACACCCGACTAGGTGAACTAGAGGGCACGGTCACCTTAGTGGATTATGAGATGCACGGGTGATCCTCCTACTTCAAGATTTCAATGAACCCAGATGACTTGTCCACCGACCAAACTGCTGATACGTGGTACCTAACCTAGCTTTTAGATTCTTGTGTTTCTTGATGTTTGATGTGTTTATGTCCATTCAATCTTGTTACTATCTCTTTTTTTTTTATTATCTTTTTGTCACATGATGTTGTAGGTTATGGGAACCTAACTTTTGTAATGATGTACTTGTTGTCTCACCAACTGGGGAATGCCCAAGCATTTTTTAATAGGATATTATATACTAATTAAATTTTTGTTTTCTTATGATCCGTTGTCTTTGTGTGTTTGTGGTTTTGGAATTATTGTTTATTTCATACTCAGCTTTGAGACTTAGGTTAGTATCCAAATGTATGCTAAGACTTATGAGTTTTCTTGAAATTTTTATTTTACCCTAATAGCTTCTTATTATCTTACAGTGTTTTGGATTAAAGTAGAGCATCACGATCTGATACCACTGTTGTTAGATCCTACCTCTATAACCAAAGTTGTGTGCCCTGGACACCATTCGGTGGCAAGCTAATCCTCCAGGATCACAGATGTTGTACTTTAACAATGCACAACATGCAAGAGAATCTACTAGAATCACACAACATAATTAGGGTCATACTGTAGTTACAAGCTGATGAACTGCTAAATGTTACTATAGTTACTTACAGACCTTGTTTCTGAGCTCACCATCTAATAAATACAGTATTATAACAAAACATGATAATTACAAAAAAAGAATTAAATATGAGATGGCACACATCATCCCAAAAGATGCCCAAAGTCACAGCTCTCACAACCATAGTCTTGGTCGTGCTCCACGTACTCCTATGCACACAACTCACCAACTATGCTGACCGAAGCCTCACTCAACTCTGGTTCTTGCACACCTGAATCGACATCTAAAAATGGGAAAACAATGTGGGATGAGATTTGCAAGCCCAGTGAGGGATGGGGGTATACAAGCACACTCATACTAACATTGATGCCATGCTATGCTTAACCAAGTCCACTAATGCAGCATGCATTCATTTTAATTAATAACCTAAGAAATTACTTTAAGTCTAATAAAGTGTTTTGAGTTCTAAGCAAAGTTGGTGGTATCCCTCTTCACCCATAATGTCGGTCCCTCGGTGATACAAGCTACTTGCAGGTAGGAGCATACTGGTCCCTACATTTATACTTTGGTACCCAATAAGCCCCTAAGAGTAATTCCCCTAATTGCACAGTACACATCATACAATGGCCGTTTATGGCATTCACTCATCGTACATTGGACTTGACATTCTAGAACGAACCTTGAATCTGTCCTTTGGGATTAGCCAATATCTCATCCCCTATTGGTAAGGGATTATAGTACCAGTGATGTGATCTCTAACCATGCATACTAATATGAATGTAAACACATCAAATCCATACTCACGCACCCAGGGCACACAGTCCAAAATTCCTTCTTCGGCCTCACTATGCCCCTCACATTCCACATTAATATTCCACATCCTCATCACATTCTCAGTTTCCACATAATCATACACACATGCTCCATTTCATATACACATGCATAATCATGATCTCAATGCGCAACATGTATGACACCTATTATGGACATACGAAAATGAACTTAAAGACATAAGCACTCCATGAATTAAGCCAAAACACCCACTCACGTAAGTTAATCTCAAACTTTTGAAATTAAACACTCTTGTATCACCTTGTATCCTTCCATTAATATTAGGTTAACCTATTGCAAAACATGCATAAATATCATATTTTATTCCTTTAAATACCCTAAATAAATCCCTACAAAAATCCCCAACTGGAGCTCAAGTCATAGGTCAAACCAACTGTGACTGGATGATGGGACTGAATGATAATTCTAACCGGCTAATGCCCTTCGGATGATGAATCCGAAAGTGCCTAGACCAAAGTAAAATCAACCAGATGATGCTTCCAACTGATGGGTCCAGGTCGACTGATGGCCCCTCCTTCTTACGGACATCCTACTCCTTCTAAGGCATGAAACATTAGTTTCTATGGTGAGGGATTCTGACTCTCACCGCTCCTTGGTTCAACTTGATGTTTTCCCAACTTAGGGTGCTGATCTCCACGGCTCCCCCAGACCTACATTCTAGGATGAACCTAATGGGCTCATGTAAGCATGAGTTCCTATAACACCCTAAATTTTGAACCAGTTGAACCTCAGTGTTAGGATCTAGCTGATATAGGGGTAATAGGTTGTCCTACTATATACCCCACATGTACACCAGTAGGAGGGCAAAAATGGAAAATTTGATAGCCAAGTAAGAGGGGTAAAATAGTTAGGAATATGTGGAATTAATCCCACACATGGTGGACTATGTAAGACAGAAGATTATATTGCTGGGGTGGAAAAAATTAGGCAACCAGCAGGCTATCCTACTGCCAACTGGCCAGCCGGTTCGAGTGACAATGCAAAAAACTTGGTTTTTCTTTTGTGGGTCCCACCCCTTTGCAATATGACTCTGCCCACTTGCACTATGTTTAGAGGAATATTTGGGGGTCCCAATGCACTAATTACCATAATGGTTAGTGGGGTCTATATAAAGTTATTGAATTTTAAAGTTATAAAATTAAGAGGTTAATTTTTAGGATCATTAGCCAAAAAAACCTTAGGGTCTATTTTGGGCTAATAAATATGGTCTAGGCTGTCACTGTTCACCTATTTTTACTATAAAAATCCTAAGGGAACCAAAGAAGAAAGAAGGAGAGGAAGAAGGAAGGAAGGAAGAAAGAAGAAGAAGAAGAAGGAAGGGGGAGGTGTTGCTACCTCTACTGCAGCTACTGCTTCTCTCATATGCTGCCAAAGGAAACCCTAGGGTTGCCAGAGGTGCTAACACAACTAGGAAGAGGTCTAGAGCTGGACACTTGCACCAGGACACTCCCTACTGCAACTACAAGTCCCAAGAACTGCCAATAAGGTAATTCATCTGACTTACCTAAATGAATTTACTAAGGGTAGAATTTGACCAGGGGTAGGGTTTGTAATTAATTAAAATTGGCAGTGGGAAATTGACTGTAGGAAATCAATTCAGTCTCCCACAGTAAAAGCCCCAATTTATGGACCTCAATTGGGACCCAATTGACTATGCAATTTTCCCTGGAAACCTAGATCATAGGGATTTTGCCAATTGGGTAAAATAGAATGAAATTGGAGGTGGGTTAAAGCCCTACATACCCTCAATTTTGTCCAAGAGTGGATAGAAGTTGTAGTTGGGTTACCTAGGTTAGAAATTGGGTAAGTTGGAACCCAACTAACCTTGTGCCCTGTAATAAAACCCAAATTGGACCTAGGTAGAAATCCCATAAATTATGTCTCACTTAATTATATGTGTAGAGGTGAAGAGTTGACTGGGATGGGCCTTGGTTTGTTGAACTAAGTAGGTATCCCAGCTTGTTCTCAAAAGACCTCATTGGGAACAATTCAATTGTTGTAGGGTTTATGTGAAATGGATTTTAATTGGTCAGTTCACCCCCTACCCATGTCTACCATATTTTAAAGACAATATAAGAAAGACTTGAAAGTAGTCAATTAAAGACAATATAAGAAAGACTTGAAAGTGTGTGTTTATAAAAATCAAGATTAGTGACCTGAGACAAGGGAGAAAATACTCAGGTAAGAGAGAAGAGATGTGGAATGCTAGTGTGGTCCCTGACTGTGTTAGAAATCTCACCCAATCAAATTTGTAGGTTGTAGAGGTTATAGACCATTTGAATTGGTATCTAATGACCTAGTTACTATATATTGTTTCCAATAGGTCAGATATGGAATTATTAACTGTGTGGGCTGGATAGGTGACCTACATGGGTGCTGGAAACTGAGCTAGTATTCTAGCTTGGTCAGCTTGGGAAAATACTGACTTGAGATCAGTACTTTGTGTACCAACTAGGTATGGATTCCAGTGAGGGAATTTAGTTTTGTCATAGGAAGTAAAATTTAACAATGGTCAATAAAATGAAATTAACACTTAATATGAATTGTTAACTTAGGAACCTGAAATAGTCGGCAAGGATCTCAGCGAAAGAACATCAGATTTGGGTATCAAGGTGAGTGGGTGATTGTTTTAATTTTTGGAGTGTTTCTATACTTTTACGTTTCTGCATGCTCATGTGTAATATGATGGAAAACATGTTTTGGATTTATTTTATAAATATATATATATATTTATATCTATATATATTGCACATGTGGCATGATTTTTCCAAGGTTGATGTGATCAAGGTTTTGTGGATGTGTAGTATAGTAGTTGTGAGGTGATGGTTGTTATATTGACGGTCAGAGGCACAGTGCAGCCAAGTTGTGGTTTCTGGTATGATGGGTTTAGAGGTCAGTTTTACAGTTATGACCACAAATGTGTGATTGGATGCTATGGTTGCTATGGATGTCGGTAGATGCATATAATTAGGATCACATCCCAGTGCTATAGCACCTTACCATTAAGGGGTAAGGTCTTGGCTAATCCCACTCGATGGTAGGTCGTGGAGGGCTACTATGTCTAGATACGATGTACTATATCCTAAGAGGGCATAACATGGTACGACATACTATACGCATGGCTGCTGGACAACATGGGAGACCGATGACGGTGTGGGATTCCGGGACCATTGCTATCAGGGGTTACTATTTAGGGGTTAGCTGAGGGACCAAGGTTTTTTCCTGGACTGACTGACTCCTAGTTGCAACTACTTGTATCTTTGAGGCCCTCTGTATTGGGAAGGAGAAACCACTTATGCTGCTTATAGCACTTATATCCATATTTTGAGACTTAGTAACTAGAATGGAATTTAATATATTTTTGAGAGTTAAAAGTAACCGCAAGCGTACTGATCAGTGTAGCTAACGGGTCGAACATAATGAGAGCAATCACTTTATTTTAGGTTTTTTCTAGTAATGCGAAAGTGCACAGATTGACGATTGTGATCAACTTCTAACTGCCGCCCTAAAACATATGCATCTAAAATGAACGTCCTAACCAACACAACTAGGGAAATTGGAATTGCAATTAAAATTTAAAACCTACCCGTTAGTCATCTAACCCTAACCATTCATCATCTAGGAATTGAAATACTCAAACCACGCAATTAAAAAGCAAATAACTAAAAGTAAAGTGTTGAAATAAAAAAAAAAGTGCTAAAAAGTGAATAAAAGTGCAAATAAATGGGACAAAGCCAGAGAGAGGCACACAAATAGGTTTCTCTACTTAGCCCGAGGAATGCACCATAAATAATATAAGCTTCCCTACTTGACCAAAGAGTTACTCTTACAAGGGCTGCTCTACTTAGCTTTAGGGGAAGGGAGGCAAATTGAATGACTGAAAATAAATAACTGAAAGTAAAAGCAATAAAAGGATGGTTCTATGGATAGAGAGGGGCAAAGCCAATGCATAATCTAGCCATGAACCTTGGGGGAAAGGAAAAGCAATAATGTAAAACTGAAGATTTAAAACCTAATTTAAGAATGATGGGTAGCAAAAAGAGGGAATGAGAGGGGGTGAGAAGACTTATGTAGAAGCCTATCTTCCTGAACTTCAATACTCGAACTGAAAACTTAATCGATTTGAAATACTACCAGCCCTAAAATCCAAATCTGGAATATACCAAATCTGAAATTTCTAGGCCTAGAGAAAACAAATCTTGAAGAAAAACTTGCACTTGAACAGAGATACTTTAAAGCTTGGTTTTTGTCACCTAGATCTAAGCCTTGAACAAGTAAATTAAAATTATTACAACTTGAATAACATGAACCATAAAAATAAAAGTCATTGCATTAATGAAATAAAACCAATTACAAAAGTGTTTAAAGTAAGAAAAACTAAGAAGAACTAGAATTAGAACTCGAAGGAGAGCACAACTAAAAATTAGAGAAAAAGAGAGCAAGAAAGGGACGTTTTTTGGTGTCGGGGTCTCTCTCTTTTATAGGGGATAGGAGAGAGAAGAAGGCTAACGATTTTGGGGACTTGGTGGTCTATTGTGTGGTGAGGTGGAAATAGAGAAAAAAAAAGGAAATAGAGGAGAGAGGAGCTTGGACGATTTGGGTGATGAGGTGGAGGGAAAAGAGAAGAGAAAAAGGAGAGAAAATAGGGGAGAAAAGGGGAGAATGCCAAAGGGTGATGAGGTGGAGGGAGGAGAGGGGAGAGAAAAGAGAAAAAATATGAAAGAGGGGATTGGGTCGATCTCTTTTATTTCCTTCCTTTTTTTCTATTTTTTCTCTCTTTTCTCTCTTGTGCGCGTAACACTTCTTGGCCAACTTCTACTTTCCTTACTTTGATTTGGACAATATTCTATTTTATGAGGAAATTTCATCCATGCCCCTTGTCTTTAAGTGAGTGGAAAGAATCTTCAACAGAATCTCCTAAAAGATAGGAGAAAGAGTCTAAATCGCACAAGGGGGAAGCGAAAGAATGCAATGCCCCATGTGGGTCCCTCCATCCTTGTTGGCCTCTTGGAATATTCCTTATACCCTTGGAACAATTGCATATAGGTTGGTTCTGCATCTCATTTCTCTTCTGGTCCATTATTATTTTTTTGGGTCAAAAAGAATAATCGCAGGTACGGGTATCAAAACGAATGCATACTTTTAATGCAACATGTCCATCTTGCTCAGAATTTCATCCTCTTCACAGCCATGGAAAGAAAAGGGACCTCTTTATATGTAAAATTGGAGATATGGTGCACGATTGTCCTTAAGGCCTCTTAAAAACAAAAGCTGCAAAGAGAAAGAAAAACCCAATGTAGCTCCATTCTAAGTATGTAAAAATGCATGCTTTTATTTTCCTAAATTTCACACATAAATGTTCTCATTATAATTCTCCCACACTTAGACTTTGCTACTCCTCGAGAAGAAGAAAAAGAAAAAAAATAAAAACAAAAAACCTAACTTACTTTCATAGGAATCACGGTTGCATTTAGCAAGTGCAACAAGTCTTTAAAAACCTAGGTCACCTCTAGCGGACGAGTTGTCTCTTAGGTGTTTGCAGTGAATATACACCCAAAATTCAGAAGAAAAAAAATCCCAAACTTGGTTAAAGGTAAGGGACATACCTATCCGGAGCAAAGACAATTCCTTTTACACTTAATCTAGGGACCCCCACACTTGAATTTTTATTATCCCAGATCAATTCCAGGTACTAGCATATTTCTTAATTCGGAACTCACCTTGTCTCTTCCAAAACATCCGTATCTTAAATCAAGACCACTTGTAAAGAAATAGGGAACCAAGGACTATGGTGTTGGAGTGTTTTTGACTAAACATGTTACCAAGGCATTGATGACATTTGCACATACTTTCTTACTGTGTGGTTTTTTTTTTTTTTTTTGTAACAAACTCTATCCTACTCCACTACTGTTGGCCTGAATGACATGGTGGAGCAAACACCAGACACCCAAGTTACTATGTAGCTTCACTTTTTGTATATGCCCACATAGACAGTGATGCCAGAGTTCTTTCAGAAATTTCTTCCCTCAGAGTTTCGATCAAGACACCCGCTTCTTGAGGTGCAATGCCCTGTCTAGTTCCAAGGAAATCAACTTTTATATCACTTTCTACACTTCATTTAAAATTGTGTATTTGTCAATTCATGCCAATCTAAAAAGAAGGTCTCAACTCCAAATCAAGAGGAGAAGGAACCCACAGACTTACATATGGTCCAACACCGTAAAATAAGGGTTTCATATTTTTCAAAAGAGAATTACATCTCAAGACACAGGCTTATTTCTTTCTTCTCAACAGGGTTTTTATGTATTCAAGATGGGTACCTTGATCAAAATTATTACTTTTATACATCAAGCAACCAAATGGTATGATCATTAGTAGAAATCCAAAGTAGGACTTTATCCTTAGCAAGCTTAAAAACAAAAAGAAAAACAAACTCAAACAAAGAGAAAAAATAAAAAAACAAAAACAAAAAGAAATTAGTTTCCCTCCCCCAAACTTTAGTCATGCAATGTCCTCAATGAATGGAAAGAATGAAAAGCAAAGACAATGCAAGGGGGTAACACCTGGGTAAAAGTTAGTCATTTATGTAAAGCGGTTCATAGAGATCCATGACTTAGTCCAAAGTAGAAGATGGCAACTCAATGAAGGGCTTTAACAGTTGACCATTGACTTGGAAAATTGCACATGCACTAGAGTTTTTAACACCTCAACAACACCATAAGAAAAAATAGTATGCAAAACATAAGGACCATCCCGACGGCATCTCAACTTACCTAGAAAAATATGCAACCTAAAATTGTAAAGCAAACACTTATCACCAGGTATGAAAGACTTCTTAAGGATGTGTCTATTATATAAATCCTTGATTTTTTCCTTATAAAACCTAGCATTGTCATAGCCATCATTGCGAAGCTCCTCCAACTCACCACTATGAGTACCAGCAGTCGGTAGATCAAAATTCAACTTCTTTATAGCCCAAAAAGATTTATGCTCTAACTCAACTGAAAGATGGCATGCCATCCCATACACAAGGCAGTAAGGAGATTGTCTAAGATCAGTCTTGAACACAATCCAATGAGTCCACAAGGCATCCACAAGTCTAAGAGACCAATCCTTGCGATTAAGATTGACAATCTTTCTAAAATTTGCTTAATCTGCCTATTGGATACCTCAACCTGGCCATTAGTTTGAAGATGATAAGGTGTAGCTAGCTTATGGGTGATTCCATATTACTTCATGAGGGCCTCAAATGGTCTGTTGCAACAATGCTTGCCCTTGTCAAAAATGTAATAAATGATCCCATGGTCCATCCACTTTAGAATTTCTTTTTGAATGGCTTCCTTATTTTCCTTCAGAAGATCGATCAACACCTCCTCCTGACTTGAAGTCAAATCAGAAGCAATGATGACTGGAAGAATGTGATCCTTACCTTAGAAAGCATACTTAAGATTGGAGGGCAACTCCTTCAACTCAAGCTTAGGGGTTCAACAATGGAAGACTTAGGTATTAAGGTAGATAAGGGTCTAATGGGCTCTAGGGGTGGTTGGAGACTCCAAACCTCAGACATAATTCCCTTATCAAATTCACCCAATTGTTCTATACACTCTTGAAATTTAGAATTAAAATCAATATCAAATAATTCTTAATGGAATCTAGAATTTCTTAGAGCATATGAACTTCCTCCTTATGGGGATTTGGTTGCTTACTCGACCTGAAGACATTAAAATCCACAAAAGTGTTGCCAAATGAAAGTTTCATAGTACTATTCTTGTAATTGATTATGCCATTACTGGTGGCAAGGAACGGTCTACTAAGAATGATTGGGATCTGGTCCCGATGTTGGTAACTGGTTGGGTGTCTAAAACAATGAAATCAATAGGTCAAATAAATTCCCCCAACTTAAGTAAGACATCCTCAACCATCCCTTTTAGAATCTTAACAGACCTATTAGCCAACTGAAAAGTAGTTCTAGTGGCTTTCAATTCTTCAAATTCTAGTTGCTTATACATATGGTAAGGCAAAAGATTCACACTTGTGCCAAGGTCAAGTAAGGCATGCTCAATGTAGGTGTTGCCGATGACACAAGCTATGGTAAGGCTCCTCGGATCCTTATACTTGGCTGCTATAGGTGGAGTAATTATGGAACTAATGTTACTTGCCAAGAACACCTTTTTGGGCATACTAATGATATGTTTGTGAGTATAAAAATCTTTCAGGATCTTTCCATAGGCAGGAATCTGGGATATGGCATTCAAAAGAGGGATGTTTACTTCTACCTTTATGAATACTTCTAAAATCTTATCCGTGGAAGCAATCTTCTTTTTGTTTACTAATTGATTAGGAAAGGGGACAAGAGGAACATAAGGACTATTAGGGTTTTTCTCTTTTTCATAATCATATTTGGTTTCCTCAGACGAACCTCGAATAGGAGGCACACTTGTGTCCTCAACAGAAGGAGAGTTAACAATAGTAATAGATGGGGAAGATTTATGAACACTGCTAGTACTCTCGACCACTCCTAAGGGCATAAACAGTATGACATTTGTTGGAGGGCCTTTGTTGGGTCTAACCTTGTACTATATTCAATGATGTATTAGTTAGTGCTTGTGAACTAATAGGCTGATGCTTAGGGTTAGGCTCTGGTTGACTGGGCAATGTTCCTTTCTCTCACTCACATAAAATTGAGATAACTTGGGTGAGTTCCTTTGTAAGATTTTGATGGCTTGTCATAAGGAGGGCCATATTTTTTTCCAAGTCACTTAATCTACTTGCCTCTTTAATGATGGTAAAACCAGGGGGTTGCTGATAAGATGATAGGAGAGGAGGCCTAGGAAAACTAGCCTAAGGTCCTACATTTGGCCTAGAAAAAGTATTTTGGGCAAAAGGCTATTGTGCAAAGGGAGGCCTTTGGGGTCCAGGTTGTCCTTGATTATGGAAATTGGAAGGCCCTGCTTGGTTGCTCTGGTTTCAGGAAAAATTTAGGTGATTTCTCCACCCTGGATTGTAAGTGTTACTATATGGATTATTCTGATATAGGGTATTAACACTTTCATTGGAAGTTCCCCCAGAGGTATTGGGGCATTCTTCTATAACATGTCCAGGGGACTGGCACCAAGTGCACATCTTATCCAAATTGACTGATGATTGCTCTTTAGGAACAATAGCCTCAATCATTTTGATTAGGCTATACAAGTGGGCTTCCTTGGTTATTAACCCATCCATAAAATATCCTTTCCCTCCTATGGTTCTTTCACTTTCTTGGGTTGATTCTCACTCACGGGTTCTGTCAGCTAAGTCAAATAAGAATTCCCATGCCTTTCCTTCATCTGTAAAGGATGTGAATCCCCCAGGCACATAGACTCTATCATTTTCTTAGTTGGATAATCAATACCCTCATAAATTATTTGGCATAAATGCCATAAGTCTAGGCCATGGTGAGGGCATTCTTGGAGTAAATCCTTGAATCTCTCCATAAGTTTAGAAAAGAACTTGCTATGCTAATGCCTAAACTAAAGGATATCACTTCTAAGCTTATTGGTCTTGTGAGTTGAGAAAAACTTCTTGAGGAAGACAACTGTGAACTGCTCTCATAAGGTTATGGAATTTGTGGGTAACCCATACAACCACTACTTAGCTTGGTCTTTCAATACAAAATTGATGAACCTAAGCTTAATAGCATCATTAGAAAGCTATTGAATCTTAATTAGAACACATACCTCTTCAAATTTCCTTAGAAATAGGTATGCATTCTCATAGGTCAGCCCATGGAAGTGGGGCAACATAGTGATGTACTGAGATTTGAGCTTAAAATTATTTCCCTAGGCTTGTGGTAGAACTATGCAAGAAGGTTGAGATGCTATAGTATGGTAGAACCTATTTTTCAGAGATTTAGGTGGAGGGTTTTGTTGTTGATCTCCCATATTGAAAGGTATTGATGAGAGTATATATATAGGGTCACTACTTGTTGGATCTCTTCTTTCTAACCTATTCTCGGTATTATGTACCCACCTAGCACTCATGCAACAGAAAACTACCCACAACTAGAATAAGACAAAGCACAAAAGAATGGAATTTTTTTTTCTCTTTTTGGGAGCTTACCAACAGGGATCTGGGGTTGCTCAATTCCTGAGGTACTACTACAGGGTGGAACCTGTCTCTACCATACTATTTGACTTGGTGATCTCCATCGATACAACTATTATTGCAAGCTGTTCTTCTTAGGGATTTAATAAATGATGAAAGAAAAAGGAAACAAAGCAATCCGATTTACAAAAAGAAAGCGAAAAATAACATGGAATGTCTCCCCGGCAATGGCAACCAAAACCTATTTGAGATTTAAATGTAATCGCAAGTGTATGGATCAGAGTAGCTGATGGGTCGAACATAGGGAGAGCAGCCACTTTATTTTAGGCTTTTTTTAGTAATGCGAAAGTGCACAAATTGACGATTGTGATCTACTTCTAACTACCACCCTAAAACACATGCATCTAAAATGAACATCCTAACCAACACAACTAGGGAAATTGGAATTACAATTGAAATTAAAAACCTAACTATTCATCATCTAACCCTAACCATTCGTCATTTAGGAATTGAAATACACAAACCACACAATAAAAAAGAAAAAAAATTAAAAGTAAAAGTGCTAAAAAAAAAGTGATGAAAAGTATATAAAAGTGCAAATAAAGGGGACAAAGCCAGAGAGAGGCACATAAGTAGGTTTCTCTACTTAGCCCGAGGGATGCACCATAAATAATATGAGCTTCTCTACTTGACCAGAGAGTTACTCTCATAAGGGCTACTCTACTTAGCTTTAGGGGTAGGGAGGCAAAGTGAATGACTGAAAATAAATAACTGAAAGTAAAGGCAATAAAAGGATGGTTCTATGGCTAGAGAGGGGCAAAGTCAACGCATAATCTAGCCATGAACCTTGGGGGAAAGGGAAAGCAATAATGTAAAACTGAAAATTTAAAACCTAATTTAAGAATGATGGGAAGCAAGAAGAGGGAATGAGAGGGGGCGTGAGAAGACTTATGTAGAAGCGTACCTACCTGAACTTCAATACTTGAACTGAAAACTTGATCGATTTGAAATACTACCAGACCTAAAAACCAGATCTGGAATAAACCAAATCTGAAATTCCTAGGCTTAGAGAACACAAATCTTGAAGAAAAACCTGCACTTGAACAGAGATGCTTCAAAGCTTGGTTCTTGTCACCTAGATCTAAGCCTTGAACTAGTGAATTAAAATTATTACAACTAGAATAACTTGGATAACATGAATCATAAAAATAAAATACACTGCATTGATGAAATAAAACCAATTACAAAAGTGTTTAAAGTAAGAAAAAATAAGAAGAATTAGACTAGAACTAGAAGGAGAGCACAACTAAAAATTAGAGAAAAAGAGAGCAAGAAAGGGACGATATTTGGCTTTGGGGTCTCTCTCTTTTATAGGATATAGGAGAGAGAAGAAAGCTAACGATTTTGGGGATTTGGTGGTCGATTGTGTGGTGTTGCTGTCGAAAATTCGTATGAGCTGATCCTGCATAAGCACGAAGGCAGAGGCCTGGAGGTATCTTTGGAATTAGTCCTCCGACGCCTAAGTTAGAGGCCGGCAGAATAGTTTTTTATAGGAGTAATGGTGTGGGTCTATTCACTTACCTCTCCCCTCCCTTGGGGCTCTCTCTTATAGTGTTTAGGGTTTAGGGTTTCTTTTTGGGAGTCCCCCTCGGGGTCGCCTCTTTCCCTTTCTGAGCCCTACTAGGATACGTCATATCCCCTTCGTGGGGAATATTCCCCCTTCGGGTATCTTCTCTTCACATGGTTTACGTGGTTAGAATCCTTGCAGCCTCTACCAGGTGGGCAGCACGTGTCCTTCCCTTGGATACCACGTGTTCTTACCTTACTGGATAATTAATTTGGCCGTATAAGCAGCCCCCTTACTTCCAGTAGGAGGCTCTTCCTGTGGGAGTAATCATGTCTTTCATCATTTTCTTTCCCATTCATATGTCCCTTAGGCCTTATTCCTTCGGCCTCGGCTTTTGTGCCACCCATGACCAAGACCTTCGGTCAGGCCCGCTCGGCCCTTGCCTGAGCCCCTAATCGAGGTAAGGACCTTCAGTCAGGTCTGCTTGGCCCTTGCCTGAGCACCCAACCGAGGTAAGGACCTTCGGTCAGGTCCGTTCGGCCTTTGCCTGAGCCGCCAGCCAAGGTAATGACCATCGATCAGGTCCGCTCAGCCTTTGCATGAGCACCCAACAGAGGTGAAGACCTTCGATCAGGTCCGTTCAGCTTGAGCCTGAGCTCCTAACCGAGGTAAGGACCCTCGGTCAGATTTACTCGGCCTTCACCTGAG
The DNA here is from genome assembly GCF_013358625.1 of Macadamia integrifolia. NCBI lineage: Eukaryota > Viridiplantae > Streptophyta > Magnoliopsida > Proteales > Proteaceae > Macadamia > Macadamia integrifolia. The sequence goes on along the minus strand of NC_056562.1, from coordinate 3,885,179 downwards.
CCCCTAACTGAGGTAAGGACCTTCGGTCAGGTCCGCTCGGCCTGGGCCTAGGCTCCCAATCGAAGTAAGGACCTTCGGTTAGGTCCGCTCGACCTTTTCCTGAGCCCCCAACCAAGGTAAGGACCTTCGATCAGGTCCGCTCAGCCTTTGCCTAAGCACCCAACTGAGGTGAGGACCTTTGGTCAGGTCTGCTCGGCTTGAGCCTGAGCTCCCAACCAAGGTAAAGACCTTCGGTTAGGTTCGCTCGGCCTTTACCTAAGCCCCCAACCTAGGTAAGGACCTTCGGTCAGGTCCACTCGGCCTGGGCCTGAGCCCCCAACCGAGGTAAGGACCTTCAATCAGGTCCACTCGGCCTGGTCTTGAGCCCCCAACCGAGGTAAGGACCTTCAGTCAGGTTCACTTAGCCTTTGCCTGAGCACCCAATCGAGGTAAGGACCTTCAGTCAGGTCCGCTCGGCCTTTGCCTAAGCACCCAACCGAGGTAAGGACCTTCGGTTAGGTCCGCTCGGCTTGGGCTTGAGCCCCCAATCAAAGTAAAGACCTTCAGTTAGGTCCACTCGACCTTGGTCTGAGCCCCCAACTGAGGTAAGGACCTTTGATCCGGTCTGCTCGGCTTGGGCCTGAATTCCCAATCGAGGTAAGGACCTTCAGTCAGGTCCGCTTGTCCTTTGCCTGAGCACCTAACCGAGGTGAGGACCTTCGGTCAGGTCTGCACTGGCTCAAACCGCAAGGGTGGTGATTGATGACGTGATGGCGCCATTAATGCTTGGGTAGCCATATCATTTTTCTTCCATTTATAAAGTGTGGGGGTCCATTTGTGGGCTACTTTTGTTTTTCCCTTAGAGAGCCTTGCTTCGGTTTAGGTGTTTCTTTCAGAGAGCTTCCCCTCGGTCTCAGTTTCCTTTTTTTTTAGCATCTCATCTGGATCAAAAGTAAGTATAATGTCCAGTTCATCCGGGTATAGTCCCTCGTCCTCCGAGAGGATAATGTCCAACCAAAGGGGTCAAAGCCCTGGGGGGATCTTAGGGATGTCCTTGGGCTCTTCCCCTGATTCACCCTCATCTCGAGCCTCATCGTCTGCGGCCTCACCGTCAGGGTCTGAGGGTGGCTCAAACGGTGAGGGGTTCAGAGAGAGGGTGCTTGAATTTCGAGCTCAGACCTAGGACCCCCTTGAGGTGGAAGCTCTCCACATCGTTTCCACCATGGACGAGCTAGAGTTAGGGGAACTAAGGGCCTCCTTCAGTATTTCGGATGCTTTCGAGCTTCGACTATCGAAACCGATAGACTGAGCCAGCTATCAGAACTCCAAAGAGCTATGCTTATACAAGGAGGCCTTCAAGGCGGGCCTTCGGCTTCCCTTCCACCCTTTCTTCACCCGAGTGTTTTGGCATTATAGGATTTATTAGACCCAGCTAACGCTAAAAGGATTGCGGCAGATGCTCAGCTTCGTCGTCCTCTTCTCTAGGCACCAAAGACCTCTCTCCCTCCCCCTCTTCGTCATATGCTTCCTCCTCCAGGCCAATAAGGGGCTTTCAGGCTGGTACTATTTCAACCCTCGAAAAGACCTTCGGCTGCTGAATGATTACCCAACGTCAATCCATGGGTGGAAGGAGAAATTGTTCTTTGTGAGGTCATTCGAGGGGGTGCCCTTTGGCACTGTCTGGGATATCCCCAATTTGAGGATGGTGAACTCCACCCCTACCCTTTTTTGGGATAGAAGCGGAGTCGATGGCGATGGTGAGGCATCAAGACACTTGCCCTCCAGTTGAGTCCGACAGCCTTAAGTCTGACGTTGTTTTATTCAAATTTGGGCTTAGCCCGGGTGAGTCTTAGGCCAGCCCAAGTTAATTTGCCTCAGATCTTCATACTTCGTATTAACTTCCTTTATGTCTTTATGTAGTGTAAATCTCCAGGACTGAGGCTAGGGCTACAGCTACGGAGAGGCAGGTCCAAATAAGGGAGGCCAGGGCACAGGATGCACAGCAGCAATAGAAGCAGAAAAGGAAGGAGAAGAAGAAAGGGGCCCCCTCCTCTGAAGCTCCCCCTTCGAAGAAAAGGGCCAAGGTTAAAGGACCCAGCACCAAAGCGGTCCAGGCTCTCGCTGTTTCAGGCCATAACTTGTCTGCTGGAGATGCTTCTTCGGTGGCTGACTTTAGAAGCTTGAGGGTCACGAATATCCGAGCTGAGGTTGGCTTCGTCCCTCGGTGGTCAGTCAAGGAGGATGCCACTCTATCCATAGGGCTCATGAGCTGCTACAGAAGGGCTATCTCTTCCGAGATGCCACTGAAGCACAATGCCAGGGGACGGTGGCCATGATAACTAGAACCTACATCTTCATGGCAGGGGTAAGCTTTGGTCTTCAAAACCTTAATTTATTATCATTGCAAAATTCTGACCATCGGTGTCTTACACAGGACCAAAACCAAGCTAGAAATCCTGGCCAAAGCCTTGGCCTGAGACCTCGAGGCTTCTGAACACGAGAAGTCTACCCTCGAGAATGAGCGTTCGGTCCTCCTTGAGAAGGTGGAGCACCTGGAAGCAAACCTTCTTCGTACTCGCCAGGAATGCGATTTAAAGCTTATGGAGCTGAAGGCGCAGATGGTGGTGAGGGTTCAGGAGGTCGAGGTCTGAGGGGCACAGAAGTATAAGGCCTCTGAGACTTTTGGGAGGAGGTCAGACATGCCATCACCCCTGGGTTCACAATGGGTGCTACCGAGGTCTAATACTGGGTCCTTGAGCATTACCCAGAGGTCTCCTTTAAGGACAGTAGGCTCATTTTCAAAGAGTAGGGTGTTGAGGCAGTCCCGATAGCCACCGAGGTGGCCGATGCTGATGATGAAGGCTATAGCGAGGAATGTGAGGTTTAGCTACAACGTGAGGTGCCTCTAACTCCTGGTCACAATGGCTCCCCACAATGTCCAGGATGAGGCTGTGAAACCGATGGACGCCCCCTAAAGCCGCCTTTTTTTTTTTTTTTTTTTTTACTTTAGCCTTCGGGCTCTTTTTTTGTAATCTCAGCCTTTGGGCTTTTTCATGTAATCTCAGCCTTCGGGCTTTTTCATGTAATCTCAGCCTTCGGCCTTTTTCATGGAATAATTGTTTCAGTTTCTTCAGATACCTTTGCCTTTTTCTTTTTCCCATTTTCTTCTTCTGTTAAGGGATCTTTAGCCCGTAGGTTGGTGCATGAAAGCTGAAAGGCCTTGTCGGCAGTCCCAGGATTAATATGCTTCTACCTGTCTTAGTACGAGGCTCGGTTCTATTTCATCGATGAATCCGAGGGCATCAGCTAGTCCGAGGGCCATGGTCTTTAAGGGAGATCTTGGACAAGCAGGATTCCACTAAGTGTTGTGTTCCCCCTCAGCTCCAGTCGAGGGGGATCTCCTTATGTGCGGAGATCGGGGGGAGCTGTTGACCTGTCCGACCCTAAGCCAAACATCTAGGGTGTTCCTTCAGCTGTTACCACTGAGGTGAGGACCTTCGGTTATGTCCCTTCGGCAAAGCCCCCCGGCTCTACCTTGATCAACAACCGAAGTAAGGACCTTCGACTGTGTCTCTTGGCTTTAGCCCGAGCCACCAAACAAAGGAATATTCTAGTTAATTGTTATAAACCAGCTTATATATTTTTTGTAAATAAAATCCTCCAAAGAGCTTGGGATGGGGAGTTACAACTTGGAAGTGCTTAGGGATTCAAAAAAAAAAAATTACAAAATGTAAATGTAAGTGTGCTTGCTACTTCACTACTAGTAGAATTTCCTCAAGTTCTTCGAGTTTCATGATCGGGGTACCTTTTCTCCCCCCGTAGTCTCCAAGTGATAGGAACCTGGTCATATTATCCTTGAGACTCTGTAAGGACCTTCCCGATTTGGAGCTAGCTTTCCTTGATGCCTCGGATCTGATATCTCCGCCCTTCTGAGAATGAGGTCACCTATTCTGAACTCGTTCCTTCGAACTTGAGAGTTGTAATGCCTCACAACCTTTTGCTGGTAGGCGGCGATCCTTTCTTGCGAGGCATCTCTGACTTCAATCAAGAGGTCTAAATTAGCTCGGAGTCCTTTATCATTTTCTTCTTCATCATAATACTGAATTCGATGGGTCATGGCTCCTACCTCCACCGGGAGCACAACTTCGGTGCCGTAGGTTAAAATGAAGGGTTTTTCTCCAGTGGCTAATCTCTCAATAGTGTGGTAAGCCTAGAGGATGTTTTTTAACTCTTCTGCCCCTAACCCTTTGGCATCATCCAGTCTCTTTTTTATTCCTTGGAGTAGGGTACGATTGGTTACCTCTATCAGTCCATTGGTTGATGGGTAATCGACGGATGTTTTCCTATGGTCAATGCCGAGGGCATCACAAATCAAATCAAAAGTCAGATTGGCGAACTGTGTTCCATTGTCTATTACTACCACCTGGGGGATTCCGAATCGATAGACTACCGCCTTCTCGAAGAAGTCCTTTACATTCTTTTTCGATATGGTAGCCAATGCTTTGGCCTCTACCCACTTTGTGAAGTAATCTACCGCTACCAAAACAAACTTTCTTTTCCTTGTCGTCAGGGGGAATGGGCCTAGGATGTCCATTCCCCACATGGAAAATGGTACCGGGCTTGACAGGGAGGAAAGCTTAGTAGAGTGCTACCGATGGATAGGGGTGAACATCTGGCACTTAACGCACTTCCTGACGAACTCTTCTACATCCCTCCTCATGGTTGGCTAGAATAGGCCCTGCCTCAGCACTTTGTGGGCCAAGGCCCTGGCTCCGAGATATTGGCCACATATCCCTTCATGTACTTCTTGGAGTGCGTACTCGACATCGATTAGGTTCAGGAATTTGAGGTATGGTGTGGTAAACCTTATCTTATACAGTGTCTCATCTTTTAGCATGAAGCGTGTTGACCGCATTCGTCTCTTCCTTGTCTCATCCCTATCTTTAGGGAGTACACCTTCTTTTAGGTACCTGATTATGGCATCCATCCATCTGGGCCCATTCTCGCCAACGGGTAACACCTCTTGGGGTCTTTCAGTACTTGGTTGGGATAACACTTCAAAATACACCGATCGTCCAAGGTCCATGAAGTTAGAGGTGGCCAACTGCGATAGTGCGTCTTTAGGGAGTACACCTTCTTTTAGGCACCTGCCTTACCTCAAACTTCTTGAAGGTTGTTATTCTCTCTCGCACTATCTTTAAGTACTCAGCCATCCTTTGTTCTTTGGCTTCATAGTCTCTATTCACCTATCGTACCACGAGTTGTGAGTCACTGTGCATCACTAACTCCTGTACCATCAAAGCCCGTGCCAGATTAATTCCAGCTATTAGTGCTTCGTACTCTGCTTCATTGTTGGAGGCATCGAAGTCAAACCATAGGGTATTCTCGATCTTAAAACCTTCAGGGCCAACCAGTATGATCCCTACGTTGCTTCCTGCACTGTTGGAAGCACCATCCACGTACAATGTCTAAGTCTTCTCTGCCTAGGCCTAAAAAAACTCCTGAGGATCATCGGGGAGTGTTGTCTCAGCTATGAAGTCTGTTAGGGCCTGTGCTTTTATTATAGTTCTCGATTTGTACTGGATGTCAAATTCTCCCAACTCTATGGCCCAGTTTACCAGGCAGCCAGACATATCTGGTCTCTGCAGTATCTTCTTCAGGGGTTGGTCTATGAGCACGCATACCGTGTGTGATTAAAAATAGGGCCTCAACTTTCTTGCCGCTGTTACCAGAGTGTATGCCACTTTCTCCGTCTTTCTATATCTTATTTCGACATCCAATAGGGTTCGACTAATGTAATATATTGGCCGTTGTTGTCTTCCTTCTTCCTTCGTCAGTACCGCGCTTACCACCACTACTGATACAGTAAGGTACAACTGCAAGGTATCACCAGCGTCTGGCCTCGTCAGTAGCGAGGGTGCGGCCAAGTACTCCTTCAGTTATTCAAAGGACTTTTCACATTCCTCCGTCCATTCAAACTTTTTGGATCCCTTCAAGGCTTTGAAGAAGGGGAGGCAATTGTCAGTGACTGAGACATAAACCATCCTAGGGCGGTGACGCTACCTGTTAGCTCGTGGACTTGCTTCACATTCTGTGGTGACCTCATATCTCGAATGGCTTGTATTTTCACCGTATTGGCTTCAATTCCCCTTCCTGAGACAATAAAGCTGAGGAACTTTCCCGGTGCTACTCCGAATGCTCATTTTGTCGGGTTTAGCTTCATGCCATACTGCCTCAGCACCTAGAATACCTTTTCTAAGTCTCGAATATCGTGTTCTGCCTTTAGGATTTTCACAAGCATGTCATCCACATATACCTTCATGGTTTTTTCGATCATCCCCTTGAAGATCTTATTCACCAACCTTTGATAGGTGGCCCCTGCATTTTTTAGCCCGAAGGGCATGACTTCATAGTAATACAATCCCCCCGATCACGAAGGATGTCTTCGGGACATCAGCCTTAGACATCTTGATTTGATTATACCCTGAGTATGCATCCATGAAGCTCAGTGCCTCATATCCTGCTGTGGCATCGATGAGGAGGTTTATCTTCGGTAGGGGGTAGCCATCCTTTGGGCAGGCCTTGTTCAATCTATAAAGTCGATGCAGATCCTCCACTTCCCATTTTCTTTTGGGACCATCAGCACATTGGATATCCACTCTAGGTATTGAATTTCATGAATAAACTGGGCCTTCAGTAACTTCTCTACCCTTCATCTATCTTCTGCTGCCTTTCGGGGGCAAAGGTCCTCTTCTTCTGCTGTATTGGCTTCTTAGTCAGGTTGACACTCAGATGATGCTCTATTACTTCTCGGTCTATTCCAGGCATGTCTAAGGCTAACCAGGCGAAGACGTCAGAATTGTATCAGAGGAATGAGATGAGTTTTTCTTGTTGTCTCTTTGGTATTGTAGCCCCCCTTGGAATTGGTGAGTGCTATCCCCCTCTTTGACTTCAACTTGTATCAGATCCTCAGTCAGTTTCCCCCTTTGATAACTAGTGTCATCGCGTAGATCTTCTATCGGGAGTGCCTCACCCATATTTTCTTTTCCTCATAAGGTGGTGGCGTAGCACCTTCGGGATGCCTCCTGATTGCCTCGACACTCACCGACACCATTCTTGGTTGGGAACTTTATCTTGAGGTGTGGTATGGAGACGACAGCCTTTAGCAGGTTTAAACCAACTCTCCCTAGTATGGCGTTGTACGCTGAAGTAATGCCTACTATCAGGAAGTTGATCATGACAGTTACTTGGCAGTCTCTGGTGCCAGCTCTTACTGGCAACTCAATCGATCCCTCCACTTCAACTGGGGCGTTGGAGAATCCTTGCAATGGGTGTTCAAGCTTCTTTAGTCTTCCCTCATCCAGGTCCATCTTCTGGAAAGCCTCAAGGAACAAGATATCAGCTGAACTGCCGTTATCCACTAAGATCCTTTTTACTCTACAATCAGCTATGGTCATGGTGATTACTAGGGCATCGTTGTGTGGCATGTGCACCCCTTCCTGGTCGTCATCCGAGAAGGAAATAACCGTCTCCATCTTCGCCTTCTTGTTCGACCATTAAGCCACATGCACGCTTCTCGCTTAGGATTTTGCTTTCCTGGTTGAGATTGAACTTTCTCCAGTGGCTAGGCCTCCACAGATTGTTGCTATAACCCTAATTGGGCTTTTATGATTATCTTAAAGATGATGGTCAGCTTCCTCGGTTGTCCAGTCCCTTTGCCGTTCCTGATTGCCCCTGCAGGCTGGCCCCCTTCTTTCATGGCGGCCTCTGCCATCTCTACGGTGGTTGTCCCTATAGTCATTACCATCTTGGGTATCCTCCTTTTCACGGTCTACGAATCGGCTTAGATATCCTCTTCGGATCATTCCTTCTATTTCCCCCTTCAAGTGCTAACAATCTTCGGTGTCGTGGCCGTGGTCCCTATGGAAGTGGTAATATTTGTCCATATTGCGTCTCTCAGGGTGCCGTCCCATCTTCCCTGGCCACTTCATGGCTCTGGCATCTGGGGAGTCCTTTATCTGAATTAGCACATCCGTTCATTTTCGGTTCAGGGGCACGTATTTCTCAAACTTCTTCTATGGACTGGGTGCCTAACCACGTTCGGACTTTCGTCTTTTGCCCTCTTTGAAAGGTTTGTCATTGCCTCTTGAGATCTTTTTCCTCCCCGTCTTCTCTTCGGCTTCTTCATCGGCTTGAAGGGTTTCTTCCATCTATATGTACTTATCACATTGAGCCCTCAACTTGGCTAGGTTCCTTAGTGTATGCTTCACCAAAGATCTTTTTAGCTCTTTATCCTTGACGTCTCCCAACAGGGCCGTGAACTCTTCTTTCGGGTCCAGACCTCTGATCGTGATCTCCCCCTGTTGGAAGCGCTTTATGTAGTTTTGCAATGACTCTCCTTCATGTTGTTTGAAGTTGGTCAGGTTCAACGTGGTATTCTGAAGGGGTTGGTTACTGGAGAATCCCTTCACGAAGAAGTAACTCAAATCACTGAAGCTGTGGATCGATTTCGTTGGCAAGCGGTTGTACCATAACCTTGCCGCTCCTCTGAACATCAAAGGCAAGGTGTGACACATGATGTTTTTTGAGACTCGATGGAACTGCATAGCAACCTTGAAGCCTTTCAAATGATCGATGGGGTCCCCAGACCCGTCGTAGGTATCATATTTGGGCAGGCAAAAATTGATCAGGAGAGAGTCCCTTATGACCTCATCAGCTAGAGCCATGTCATTAGTGAGGTCTGGCTCATGAGTTCCTGTCTAGTTTTCTGCTACCTTCCAAATCTCGTCTTTCAGGTCTAGGATCATCTGCTTCAACTCCGAGTCCTCATGTCTCTGTCTATCTCTTGGCATGGTTCCCCATGCCTGGCCCCGGTGGTGTGCTGTGTCCTTTCTTTAGGTGCAGGGCTTTCCCTCCTTGCTCGGTTTTAAGGATTCTGACCAGACCTTATCGATCCTGTACTACTCTGATCCTTGTCTTGAGCTCGCTCTGGCTGGATATAGGGGACTTACGATGCTTCGTCGGTCTTCTGAGAGACGGCTTTGGAGACCTCCTTCATTACCTAGGCCATTTGGTTATACTTCTCCTGAAGGGCTTCGAACTGCTCCCATGTCACATATTCCTGTGCCCTAGGAGGGTGTGGAGGATTACTATCTCCGTGCACCGAATATTCGATCGAATGCTGGTCCCTCACAGAACCTTCCCGATCATTATTCCCCCATTCTTCACCGATTTCCTTCAAGGGAGGGAGCCCTCCTGAAGGTTCCTCCTCATCCATGTTTATACTCGGTACTACTCTTATTTTCTTACGATTGTAGGTTTTCCCCACCATTACTGTCATTCCCACGGACGACGCCAATCTATTGCTACCAAAAATCCATAAGAGCTGATCCTGCACAAGCACAGAAGGTAGAGGCCCGAAGGTATCTCCGGGATTAGTCCTCCGACGCCCAAGTTAGAGACCGACAAAACAATTTTTTAAAGGAGTAATGGTGTGGGTCTATTCACTTACCTCTCCTCTCCCTTCGGGCTCTCTTATAGTGCTTAGGGTTTAGGGTTTCTTTTTGGGAGTCCCCCTCGGGTTCGCCTCTTTCCCTTTCTGAGTCCTACTCAGATACGTCCTATCCCCTTTATGGGAAATATTCCCCCTTCCGGTATCTTCTCTTCATATAGTTTATGTGGTTAGAATCCTTACAGCCTCTATCAGGTGGGCATCATGTGTCCTTCCCTTGGATACCACGTGTTCTTACCTTACTAGGTAATTAATTTGTCCATATCATGTGGTGAGGTGGAAATAGAGAAAATGAAAGAAAATAGTGGAGAGAGGAGATTGGGCGATGAGGTGGAGGGAAGAGAGAAGAGAAAAAAGAGAGAAAATATGGGAGAAAAGGGGTGAACGCCCAAGGGTGATGAGGTGGAGGGAAGAGAGGGAAGAGAAACGAGAAAAAATATGAAAGGGGATTTTGTCGATCTCTTTTATTTCCTTCCTTTTTTTCTATTTTTTCTCTCTTTTCTCTCTTGTGTGCCTAACATGTCTTGGCCGACTTCTACTTTCCTTGCTTTGGTTTGGAAAATATTCTACTTTATGACGAAATTTCATCCATGCCCCTTGTCTTTAAGTGAGTGGAAAGAATCTTCAATAAAATCTCCTAAAAGATAGGAGAGAGAGTGTAAATCGCACAAGGGGAGGAAAGAGAATGCAACACCCCATGTGGGTCCCTCCATCCTTTTTGGCCTCTTGGAATATTCCTTATGCCCCTGGAACAACTGCATACGTGCTGGTTCTGCATCTCGGTTCTCTTCTGGTCCATTATTCATTTTCTGGCTTGAAACGAATAATCATGTGTACGGGTGTCAAAACTAATGCATACTTTTAATGCAACACATCCATCTTGCTCAGAATTTCATCTTCTTTGTAGCCATGAGAAGAAATGGGGCCTCTTTAAGTGTAAAATTGGGGATATGATGCCCGATATTCCTTAAGGCCTCTTAAATACAAAACCTGCAAAAAGAAAGAAAAACCCAAGATAGCTCCATTCTAAGTATGTAAAAATGCATGCTTTTATACCCTAGATTTCACACATAAATGTGCTCATCAATATAATAAATGGATCATGTGGAATCTACATTGGGGGCATTTTGGTATGGCTTGTGTGTGAGTATGTGTACCATCATGACTTGTGTGTGTGTGTGTGTGTGTGTGTGTGTGTGCTTGCCTGCTCACCCCTCACTAGGTTTGTGAAGCTCACCCCTCATTGATTACTCTTTTTAGATGGTGGGACCAAAGCTGAGATGGACAGGTGATCAGTATCAGTTGTGAGGCTGTGTCCACGGGACACTATGAAGTTAATTGAGATTTTTCTTTTACTATGTATTTAATTGCTATTATTGAATTGTAATGTTTATTTATTATTGTAACCTGTGGAAATTTTTATTTTGGGCCTGTATTAATATTTATCACTGTAGATTGATCACCAAGTATATGCTTCGTATGGATTGTATGTGCGTACTATGATTTATGGTAGATGTTCTCAAGGGTTTGTATGGTTAGTATACTGTGTCCGTGATCCTCATGATGGTAGGCTGACTGGATTAGGAATCCAGTACCGCATACCTTGGCCTAAATTTGAGGCAGGGTGTTACAGTTCCATCTTTCCCAAGGTCCTACTTAGTGTATAAGGTATAGAGGGTCCTTTCTTAACTTGGGTTATGATTCTATGGAGGGAAGAGGAAGAAAATACATGTACAAGGAAGGGAGAACCTACCTTGGCAATAGGGAAGAAGGGTCTTCAAAGGAATGCTTGGAGGAGATCCTTCCTTAACTCTCTCTTCCTTCTTCTCCTCCCCCTTCCTCTTCTTCTTTTCTCTCCTCCTTTACTTACACAATGAGTAAATGAGCAATGATTGGGCAGTTAGGATCTAAATAGGCTAATAAATGACTAAAGCCTGTTTGGCTGAAAAGTGGCTCTTCGTCCAAAGGGGTTAATTGCTCGTGGAACAATGTGGGTCCACTTCCATGGGGCACATGTCCATTAATTCATCACTAGGTAGGTTGGGACACCCATTGTAGAGGTTCTAGTTTATACAGGTAGGTGGCCACAGGCTCCATCCACAGTTAACCTCATTTGAGCAGCATTTGCTATCTCTAGAGGGTGTAATCGATTAGACCATCTGGTTTCCCCAAAAATGTCATTTTAGCTGGGGTGTTCTCCTGACCTTAGCCCCACTTACCCAAGGACTGATGTGAGAGTTCTATGGCCTTAATATGGGCTTACCCAACATGTTAAAGAGAAGGTCTCAAATGTTGGAATTGTTACCTTAGTCTCATAGGAGGTTTGAATCCCTTCCAATGTTGTAAGCACAACCAATAGTGCATCGAGGGATCATTCTTTCCCTCCTAGAAGTAGATTGCTACTAGCGAGAAGCCATTGGTGCTAGTTAGATCTGGCTCATCATCTGTTACTATAAAATAGATAGTTAGGTTTGGGCTCGGATGTAACATTCGTACGCCATGAGATAAGGTTTGTTGAGTGAGCATCCTAGGGATCTCGAGATTACGTCATAAGTGAGTTGAGGTCCGATCGGAAAGATGATATCAACACATCAGCGTTTCGAGGAAGGTTTATGGATGAATAGAATGGTAGGCTAAACGCATAGAGAATGTAATACCTTGATTTTAGAAGCAACTGATTATCCTAATGGTGGGACCTAGCTGACATTGAGGCAGATGGTTGTCCTATTATTGGCCAACATATACAGCAGTAAAAGGGGAATAACTGGTAGTTCCACAGGCCAAGTAGGGTAAGGAAGTGGCCAGAAAGGTGCAGACCAAGTCCCACCCATAGTGGACTATAAGGCTCAATGGTTTGGGCTGCAGGTGGACTAAAAATAAGGTCACCGACAAGTTACCCAACTAACCACCGGCCAGCTAGTAGGACTTGCCAGAGGGCCTATTTGTTGAAAAAATTGTATTCTTTTCCTGTGGGGCCTGCATGCCTTTAAGTATGCTCAGACTAGTTACATGACATGGAAGGGCATCTCTTATTGGTCTTATGGTACTACATGCAAGGAATAGGTAGGCCCACAAGCCAGTACATAGGAATAACTCAGTCCCTTTAAATTAAGATCACAGCTAAACAGGCCCTAAGGGCTGTAGCTATAAATAGGAAATCCCACCCTTTTCCTCATTTTCTGCCCTATAGAATCGTGGGCAGAGGAGAAGAAATGGAGAAGAAAAAGGAAGGAAGGAGAAGAAGGAGAAGGAAGAAGAGGAAGAAAGGGAGGGGTGTTTTGTTGCTGTTGGGATGTGGAGCTATTGTTGCTTCTCTTAAGATGCTCCCAAAGGAAACCCTAAGCTGCCAATGTTGCTGCCACTATAGTTGTCCCGCCCAATTCACATAGAACCGGACCGGTGACCAAGTTACCTGGAAACCACCAAGATCATCTAATACAATAACCACAGTACAACATGCCATATGTAATTATGGAACTATAATTTTGTAATTCAGTGGAAGTCTTGTTATATATAAATACATGTAATTCCCCATAGACTCTTGATAACCAAATTGTTATACATAGTATATTTACATGTGTGCCTGTAGGCATGATATTTACACAAGTAATGATAATTTAATTATCGAGAGCATAAAAAGGGGAAATATATGAAAAAATTAAAAGAAGAATTGTGTTTAGTGATAACTACTATTGCCTCGCAACACAACTCTCGCACGGGCATCTAACTCTATGATCAAATCCTTCCGGGGCCCATAAATCTCCCACTGGAACTTCGCTAGTGGACCCTGGCTCCTGTTCCTCTATTGGGAATCCTACAAAATCATCTAAAAAGGTGTGTACATAGGCGGTGAGCTCACTAGCTCAGTAAATGGAAAGAAAGACTCACACAAGCAATTGCAATTCAAATGATACTATATATATGAGGTTCATTTTAGTCCTATCCACCTAAACAACATTACTAAGTCATACGTTACGTGCTACTCACAACCACAGTGCGTGTGTGCCCCATGTTTTGAGACGCATTCTCCATCCCACGATACGCCCATAGGATTATCAGAGATGGCCAGCCATGAGCACTCAAAAAAGTAAATCATGGCCGAACCATAGTAGAAAATAATAGCAATCTGATTGGCCCTCTGAATGTATCACCAAAGTTACCTACTATCCTAATTATCAGCCCAGCATACTTCTAACCACCATGGTAGATCGTGACTAGTGCTTCCTCCCAGTGATAACCCAACACCTAAACCCCCATTGGGAAGGGTTGTAGCATAAGAGAATGTTAAATCCTAACCACATGCTCCTATATAAGATAGTATGACTACATAGTACTTCTGTGTCTCATTCCACGGTGTACCAATTGATTCGTATCCAAGTCGGCTGTCGACATCTAGTTTAGCAATTTATCATATGCCCAACTCATCATCATCATCCAGAATGGCTATTTTTGTTCGTGACCAGACGTAAGATACAGTACGAGAATACGTCCATTTCAGAATTATAAAAAGACATAAGACTATGAGGGTAACGACCAGAGATGGATCTCCATCCTCTCTCCTCTCTCTCCCTTTAACTTCATGGTGAGGAGGAGGGGTTCGAGTCATGTGCGCTTTGCTTGCGGGCCCGTACTGCCATATCGTCACTTGGAGATGTGTGGTGGCCTATTTCATAAGAGTATAAAATTTATCATTTGAGGTGAGGGTTTTGATGATGATCCAATTCGGCGATCGAAATCTTACAAATGGGGTTTGGAGTCGCCACCTAGGGTTATGGGCCTAGGACCTGGGGGTGGGCCCGATTCATGAGAAAAGAGCCTAAAATTTGGTATGGTCCAGAGATTTAGGGTAAGTGTCAGGTTACAGAGTTGGGAAGGTGTTAAGCACCCAATCTGTCTGGTTCAACCGGTCTTCTTACTAGATGCTTGAGAACGAACATTTTTCATAATTATTACTATTCCACATGTATGGCTAAGTCATCACACATATATACATTAATAGAATTCAAACTATTATATACACTAAAACAAGGCTTATTAGATGTCTACATTATGCTTAAATGAGGAGAGAGATTATACCTGAATTTGACCCCTGTTTTGGGTCAAGGGGGTGGGCCCCTGATTGGTACCAACTCAGACTATCTTTCATGTTCTCCTGACTCAAGGGAAGATGGTCTTGACCTCAAACTTCCTTTATTGAGAGATGCTGATTTTGATACTATCCGAACAGAGTTCTGGCTAGGAACGGTCGCTTTAGGATTTGGATTCGGACAGAACTTTGGCTAGGGAAGGCTATTTTTGGATTTGAATTAGGATAGAGCTTTAGCTAAGGAAGGCTATTTTCGAGCTTGGGATGAGGTGGCACTCCAGCAGAGCTTCCGTTGGGGATAGGCTAAGGGAGGGCTAGGCTGAGGTGGCACTTCAGCAGGGCTTCTGCTGGGAATGGCTATTTCTGGAAATATTCTAGGGACTCTGATAGAGGTTCAGCTAGGAAAGGATATTTCTGGGCTTGGGATGAGGTGGCACTCCGACAGAGCTTTAGCTGGGAATGGCTATTTCTAAAAATATTCCAGGGACACTTGGACAGAAGTTCAGCTAGGAAAGGCTATTTCTGGGTTTGGGATGAGGTGGCACTCTGGTAGAGCTTCCGCTGGGATAGGCTAAGGGAAGGCTAGGCTGAGGTGGCATTTTGGCAGAGCTTCCACTGGGAATGGCTATTTTTGGAAATATTCTAGGGACACTCGGACAGAGGTTTGGCTAGGAAAGGCTATTTCTAAAAAGAAAAGAGCTAACCTAAAAATGGATTAAAGGACTCCAAAGTCCCGAAGAATACTTTGAAGATCCGAACAAAGTTTTAGAACTTAACAAAGATCTCTTCGTAGACCGAAAGAACCTAAAAAAGGGGGGGTTTCTTTCTCAATAATGCTCAAGAACACTCAAGAACACTCAAGAGCACTCAAGGGAGTTGTCTCAAGAACATACTATTTTTTCCTAAAAACTGGACCTAACTAAGAATTTGGATTGAGGATCTTCAAGATCCTATAGAACACTTCGAAGATCCGAATGAGTTTTCGGATCTTGACAAAGATCGCTCCAAAGATCAGAAGAAAATCAAGAGGGGGGAGCGGAGGAAAATTTCACTCTGAAAGGGAATTCAGGTGTCTGTTGGTGTCTTTTTTCTAAGGGAGGGGGGTAGTTATAGTTTTTTTCAACCAAATAGGAAAGGGGCAATCCCTTTATCTAGTGGACGAAAGGGGGGTTCTTGCCTAAAGTGAAGAGATAGGATTTTTGTCCAATAGGTAAAAGGGGGGGTTGAAGGCAAAAATGGGTGGGGAGGGCTTTTGTCTAGTGGGTAAAAGGGGTTTTTAGAAAAAATGGGAGGAGAGAAATTTTAGCTTGGAAAAAAGTGATTTTCGGAAAGAGGGAGGAGAGAGAAAGTTTTGCCCAAAAAGATAGTTTTCAGAAAAACGGGGGGAGAGAGAAGGTTTTGTCAGAAAAGGTAGTTTATAGAAAAGTGGGAGGAGAGAGAAGGTTTTGCCAGAAAATACAGTTTTGGAAAAGCAGGAGGAGAGAGAAAGTTTTACAAGAAAAGGTAGTTTTTGGAAAAGTAAAAGGAGAGAGAAAGTTTTACCAGAAAAGGCAATTTTTGGAAAAGCGGGAGGAGAGAGAAAGTTTTGCCAGAAAATGTAGTTTTTGAAAAAGCAAGAGGAGAGAGAAATTTTTACCAAAAAAGTTAGTTTTTGGAAAAGCTAGAGGAGAGAGAAATTTTTACAGAAAAAGGTAGATTTTGGAAAAGCAGGAGGAGAGAGAAAGTTTTACCTGGGGTGCGGGTGATGTCACGGGTGTGTGGGCAATGTGTACGGTGTGCAGGCCATGTGCACAGGGTGCGGGCATAGTGTGCATGGTGTGCAAGCTAAGTGCATGATGTGCAGGCATAGTGTGCACGGTGTGCGGGCACAGTGTGCATAGCTTGTAATGGGGCCACGTATAATATGCGGTGGGGCCACACACAGCGTGCGGCAAGGCTGCGCACAACTTACAACAAGCCCACACACAGCATGCGACAAGCCCATACACAGTGTGTGTAGGCCCGAGCACAGGTGTGCAACCAGGCTGGGCTTGGCTGGGCTGGTTGGCTGGGTGGCTGATGTGTGCGACATACGTGTAAAAAAAACATGATTTTTTGGGAATGATTGCTGGAGATCCGTTGGTCCGATTTTAAAGTGCCATATATCATCGGAATCGTATTCTCGAGCACTATCCATATGTACAGTCATCTTGATAGGATTCCTTCATATATAAAAAGCCAAAATTGGACCCCTTCCCTCCTGCGTGGGGATTTCTAGGGTTTCAGACCCGGGAGTGTTTCGGGGTTATCTGGGTAGGTAGGGGATGAATTTTAGGGTGTTTGGGTTAGGTCAGGGATTTTTCCAGGTTTCCAGCGGGACTGTCCGTGTGCGCGGTATATGTGAGGGAAGGCGTGATTTTTTGGGGATGATTGCCAGAGATCCGTTGACCTGATTTTGACGTATCATATATCGTCAGAATTGTGTTTTTGAGCACTATTTATCTACATGGTCTCTTGACTATATTCCTTCGTATATGAAAAGTCAAAATTAGACCTTCCTCTCTCCCATGTGGGGATTTCTAGGGTTTTGGGTAGGTGAATGTTTCCATCAGAATCTCTATTGGTTCGAAGCTGGAAGTCACATCTAAGATCTATATTTCATCATAGCTAGAGGAGGGTGACAAAATTGGATGTCTATAGAATGCCCCTATTTGGCCAAGGCATGTGCCAACGGCTGAAGGGCAAAGAAAAGAATGAACATTTTGTCTCCTGGACCATCTATTGCCGTCATCTTGCTCAGTTACGACAGAGTTAAAAAAAATGCAACAGATAATATCTCTAAAGTTTTAGGACTTACCTAGGCTACCAATTGGGGAAAGGAATTTGCTACTCTTCCAATCCTGCAAAAAGCTAGTACTTTCATCCTGATTCTTCCTTAGTTGGGCTTCGCATGTGCCAGTTCAGGGAATATGGTCTCCAGACTGGGTCTTTCGAGCCAATCTAGACTATCTGGGACCGATGGTTACAAGAGAGAAATTCACTACTCTTCTAATCTTGCAACAAGTAAAATAAATGTTTGATGGTTGGATTTTCCTTAGTTGGGCTTCATATGTGCTAGTTCAGGGATTTGATCTATGAGATCGGGCCACTCAGATCTGACTCAAAGAAGAAGGGCCTCCTGGGGTGGGGTTAACAACATTGGGCCACCTGGGCCAGATAAAAGTGATTGGGCCGCTTGGGGCTGAGTAAATGCAATTAGGCCACTTGGGGCCGAGTTAATGAGATTGGGCCACCTAGTGTCGGGTCATGAGATTGGGCCGTTTGGGGCCGAGTAAATGCAATTAGGCTGTTTGGGGCCGAGTAAATGCAATTAGGCCACTTGGGGCCGAGTCAATGAGATTGGGCCACCTGGGGCCGAGTAAATAAGATTAGGAGGATGCACTATGGCTTGTGCAAGGTGATAGTTACCAAGGATTGGGAGATTGCCTGGCAAGGTGCACTAATTGAGGACCTGACCCAAAGGTTGGAGTAGGTTAGAGTAGCATTTGTGGACTCCCCGGTGCTTCATGAGTATGGTTCAAAGTACGGTTCAGATGATGGCTTCTGACCCATAGGGATTTGTTCTTGTATTTCCTGCAAACACAAACACATGGATATTTTCTTTCTTTTTTTCTTTTTCCCTCCCCTTGTTTGTTCATTATTTTATTTCAGCATCCCTATGAAAACTTACTTTTGGCACAAAGAAAATCTTTCTTCCTTTTTTTTTTTTTTTTGTTTAGTTTCCTTGCAATGCTTAGGCACAATCAATTCCATAACTCAAGTCATAATTAGAATAATTGGGATTACATGAGAATCCAAATACATCCTCATTCCTTAACTAAGTGAATTACATGAAAAGGGGGACCACTTTCCTACCACAGACGGAATAGGTGAATAACAAGGTGGAGAGACAATTCTTGAGGTGGCTGAAAGTTCACTAACTCTTCTGGGTCCGGCTCCTCGAGCCTGTATTGTCGGCTGATGTACACAGGCAAATAAAAGGACGTGTGTGTCAATCCCATCAGTCTAACATAGTTGTGGCTAGGGGTCTTCATCAGAAAATATTCTTGTGGCTTCCCTGGGCACCTCCATACGATATCCTGCACAGTCCTTTCCTACAAGTACTTCTTTCAATCGGTGATAAGGTCGAATTCCAAAACTTCTCTCTTATCTTGGTAACAAAAAACTCGAGTGGGCTTCCCCTTAATGGTGTGGTGAGCTTCAATTTATCGAGGAGCCAAATCTGGAAAATAGTAGGACTTCCCTGATAATGATCTAGTCTGAATTTGTGGCCATAGCTCATATCATCGAATCCCTTGAACGTTTCTACAAGAACCGTAGGGACGATGTCACCTCCCTTCTTCAACTGTTTTACTACCTCGATTAGAATAGTGCACCATGCCCGGGAGTGTGGAGAACATAACGAGCTATCATGCAAAGTAAATAAGCATCTAGGGATCACTGCTGATGGATTCCTCCCATTGGTAGATATTGGATGAAGATCTGAGCCACCTTCAGAATGTCGATTTTTCCATACCTGAAAAACTGCTTTACTTCTTGTTCTTTCCATCCGAAGAAATCCTAAACTTCCTCCAAGCAATCTTTCTTCAAAGAGGGTTAGAACAAATTGCCTTTGGGTGGAGATAGCATACAAACCCAAAATTCTTTAAGAGTTGGGCAAATCTTCGCCAATCCAAACCGAAATACATGCAGGTCGGCATCCCAGTGTTGAGGCACCTGTCAAAGTAATTGGTGATGTAGCTTCACACATCCAACTTGGCTAAGAAATGACACATTCATGGATTTCAGCAATCCTGGTGCCCTCATATTAATGTCTAAGGTCCATTTCCTCAATGTCTTATCCAATGAGCCCATGAATTTTCCTGAAACCAACACAAACAACGAGATATGACGATTTATCAAAGCATTACTCATTAGCTAATGATTCGAAGAAGCCTTTACCACTGTTGCATCAAGCTCTTCTTTTTTTCTTTTGACTTTGATTGATCAAGGTTGGAGAATAAACTGGCCTTGATAAACTAGTGCCAGGTGGAGGTTTTCTTTTAGGGGATAGAATCCTGGATAAGAATGGACGGACTATAGGTGAATGACAGATACCTAATGGCCTTGCATACCAAATGGCGATTCTTTGAGGATAGAATCCTGGGTAAGAAGTGATGGACCAATGGGTGGATGACTGATACCTAATGGCCTTTTATGTCAAATGGCGATTCTTGGGGGACACAAACTATGATGATCGTTTAAGGTACTTTGATTATTAATCAAGGAACGGATTTATTGCCTTAGATGTTGAGACCACACTTGCGCATGTCAAGTTGCCTACATATCCCTCGAAAGGAATCAGGTCTAAAGTAGTTCAGGCTATTCACCCTTTTAGACATAATATTTCTTAAGTTGATCCATATTAACTAGTCCGAATATTTCTTCGTTGTTGTGGTCTACGAGTTTCACAGCTTTTCCTAGTAGAATTTCTTTGATAGTGAATGGGTCGCTCCAGTTGGGCCTGAATTTTCCTCTTGGGTCATGAATTGGGGCTCTTTGTTCTCGAAGAACAAGTTTGCCCACCTCTATGTGGCGGGGTTTCACATTTTTTTAAAGGCCCTGGCCATTCTCAATTGATACTTCTTTAGATTATTCATGGCCTTTATGCGCCTTTAATCAAGAAAACTAAGCTCATCATGTCTGGCCTTAACCCACTCTCCTTCAGGTAGCTGATTATCAAGAAACACCCTTAGGGATGGTACCAAGATTTCCACGGGTAGAATTGCCTCAAACCCATACACCAAAGAGAAAGGAGTTGCTCCTACTGAAGATCGTATAAAAGTTCAGTATGCCCATAAGGCAAAGGGTAACTTATCAGCCCAATCCTTATGTGTTTCTGCCATTTTTTGCAGAATGACTTTGATATTCTTGTTGGCTGCCTCTACTGCCCCATTGGTCTACGGCCTGCAAGTGGTAGATCGATGCCTTCTGATACTAAACTTTGTGTAGATTTTGTCGATCTTGCCCTAAAAATTGGATCCCTAATCTGATATCAATTCTTGAGGTACTCCATAGCAGATGTGAGGACTACATAGGACTGAACTTCTATCCACTTGGTGAAATAATCAATGGCTACCAAGATGAACTCATGGCCATTGAATGCTTTTGGGTTGAATTTTTCAATGATATTGATGCCCCAAGTGGAGAATGGCCAAGGTGAACTGAGCGAATGCAACTCTGTTGGTAGGATATGTATGATGTTAGCAAATATCTGAAACTTGTGATATTTCTTGATGAAGTCCACATAATCCGCTTTCATTGTGTTCTAGTAATATCCTAGCCTGAGGATCTTCTTAAATAACATCTTGGCATTAATGTGGGGTCCACAAAGACCTTAATGAATTTCTTCTATGATAGTTGTAGCTTGTTCCTCATCTACACACAACAACTATATTCCATCATAGGATATCCTATATAATAGATCCTCTTGGAGAATAAACTGGGTGGCATATCTTCTCAGAAACTTCTTCTCTTTGTTAGTTGCTTCAACTAAATACTTCCTTTCCTTGATGAAATCCACTATGTGAGCGAACCAAGACCGACCATCTATAGTGAGAGAGTTCACTGAATTTTGATAAATGGGCCTGCTTCTTTGTTCTACCAAGAATGGTCAGACTCTAGCCATAGGGTTGCACTCTACCATAGAAGCCAAGGTTGCAAGAGCATCAGCAAACTTGTTATTAACCCTCTGGAAGTATTCGAACGAAATCTTCTCAAAGTGTTCAATCACCTCTTCCAGATGCTCTTGATATGGCTTTAGTTTTTCATCTCTAGTTTTTCACTTTCCTTACGTCTAACAGATGACAGTGGATGAATCTCTATAAACCTTGATCCTTTTCACCCCAATGGTTAAAGCAGTTTCGAGCCCCAAAGCACAAGCTTCAAACTCAGCAATGTTGTTGGTATAAGGGAAGTCGAGGTGGAATGAAGAAGGTAAATAAAGACCGTCAGGAGTGACAAGCAATACTCTCACACCACATCCCTTCTGATTGGCTACTCCATTAAAGAATAACTGCCATTCATTAACTGTCTTTTCCCTCTATTGTGGCGATTCCTTCATCAGAAAAGGCATCATCCAAGGTCTTCCACCTTTTGCGGGGTGGGCAGCCAAATGATCGGCTATGGCTTACCCCTTGATAGATTTCTGAGTAACATAGATGGTGTCAAACTCTGATAGAATAAGTAACCAACGGGCCATCCTTCTTGTTAAGGCCGGTTTCTTGAAGAGATATTTGATGGGATCCATCGTTGAGATCAAATGCACCAGATAGGAAATCATGCAAAGTCGTAACCTTTTAGTTGCCCAAATCAACGAAGCACAAGTTCTTTCCAAAGATGTGTACTGGGTCTTATATTCCAGAAACTTCTTGTTGAGGTAATATATGGCATGCTTTGCCCCCTTTTTCGTTTCCTTATGTGCTAGCAAAGAGCCCATGGAATACTCTCCCATGGACAGTTACAACAAAAGTGGTTCTCCTTCCACTGGTGGTGTCAATACTGGTGGGTTCATAAGGCACTCCTTGATCTTATTAAAGTCTTATTGGCATTGGTCATTTCATTCCGTGGGTTGATCCTTAGCAGCTTGAAAATTGGTTCACAGATTGTAGTCAACTGAGCTATAAATCTGCTAATATATTGGATGTGACCTAGAAATCCTCGTATTTGCTTCTCAGTCCGAGGTGAGGGCATTTCCTGAATTGCCTTGATCTTGATAGGGTCAACTTCAATGCCTCTTTCACTCACTAAGAAGCCTAACAACTTTCTCGCCATTGCCCTGAATACACACTTCTGAGGGTTCAACTTCAACTGATACTTCTTGATTCTTTCAAAGAATCGCCTTAATGCGGGAACATGCCCCTGTCGATCTTTAGACTTTACTATCATGTCATCCACATAGAATTTCACATCTTTGTTTATCATGTCATACAATATGGCTGTGGCTGCTCTTTGATAGGTTGCCCCAGCATTCTTCAGTCCAAAAGGCATCACCTTGTAACAATAGGTTCCCTATGGAGTGGTGAAGGCTATTTTCTCATGATCCTCTGGGTGCATGCTTATTTGGTTGTATATCGAGAATCCATCCATGAATAATAATAAAGCATAACCCACCATACTATCCACCAATACATCAATGTGAGGTAATGGGAAATCATCTTTAGGGCTTACTTTGTTAAGATATCGGTAGTCTACAAACATTCGTACCTTTCCATCTTTCTTTGGTATTGGTACAATATTGGCCAACCATTGGGGGTACTTCACCACTTGTAAGAAACCCACATTCCATTACCTCACAACTTCTTCTATGATCTTCTCACTCCATTCTGGCCGCATTCTTCGAGCTTCTATTTTATCGGCTTTTCCCCAGGGCAAGTCGGCAATTGATGCTACACAATACCAAGAATATCCTCGTAAGACCAAGCAAAGACCTCGATGAATTGCTTTAGAAGATTACTCATCCATTCTACTTCTTCGTCATCAAGGGTAGTACCAATTTTTACCTCTCAAAGGCATTGGTCGATTCCTAGATTAATAACTCGAGTATCCTCATGGATGGGTTGGGCTTTCTTTAGTTTGCATTGCTTTATTAATTCTTGATATTTATTAAGATCATCATTGGAAAAAGGAGGTAAGTCATACTCAGAATCATAAATTTCATTCATGAAATAAGGAGTAACAGATTCTTCATACAAGGACTCTGGACTCTTCTCAAAAGGGTAGTGCCAATTTTTACCTCTCGAAGGCATTGGTTGATTCCTAGATTAATAACTCGAGTATCCTCATGGATGGGTTGGGCTTTCTTTGGTTTGCATTGCTTTATTAATTCTTGATATTTATTAAGATCATCATCGGAAAAAGGAGGTAAGTCATACTCAGAATCATAAATTTCACTCATGAAAGGAGTAACAAATTCGTCAAACTAGGACTCTGGACTCTTCTCAAAAGGGGAGATTGACACAGAATCACAAACAACAGATTCGACTATAGACTCAACAACTGGATTGATGCTTTCACTAGGGGTAATCAGGCTAGTTGACTCAAAGGCATGAGCAAACTTAAAGTTTTCTCCAATGCTTGTCCAATTCAGAAATGGTTCAGTGGCTTGATGGATGAGGAGATGTGGCAAAGGGCCTTCTTCGCCTTCTGAGAAAGTTGTTGCTATTTCTTTAGTGGCACAATGGTTCCTCTGGATAGATGCCTACTTCTTCATGAATACCAGCTGATCAATCTCGCGTTTCCAAGTTTACAAGAGAAAGTGCTTAAAGTGAATCAAGAACCAGTCCAAAGGTGGGAGCCACTCATTGGTACCACATCCTCTCTCCTACAAAATCCTGAAGATTATTCTCTCTCCTTGCCACCTCACAAGATCTTGAAGATGTTATGCAGAGATTCCTTTCTGATTTAATCAAGATTGCAAGATATTGGTTAATATTGCAAGGAAGGAATAGAATTTGTTAATTTTGGAAACGGATTCTCTCTTTCCTCACACAAAATCTCAGAGAATGAGGATTTTTACCAAGATTTTATTTTATTTTATTTTCTTTCTTTTCTTAAAGAAGACTTGTAGAAGGAAGGAGGCAAGACAAAAGCCCTATAAAAGCCCCTTCCTCCCCCCTCCTAATTATCATTCCGTTTAGTTTACTTTTTAGGTTATGCTTAGTTTTCTTCTTTCTCTCCCTCTCTCACTCTCTTCAGTTTTAGTTATTCTTTATTTTTTCTTTAATCACTTTTGTAATAGTTTTTTATGTCAATTAATACAATCACTCTTTTATTCTTATTCAGCCTTTTATGTTTTGATCTATGCAATTGAGTTGTAATTTTTTAAAGCTATAGTTCTAGGCTTAGATCTAGGTGACAAGATCACAAGCCGTGGAGCATCTTTTTTTTCAAGTTCAGTTTTTTTTGTTTCAAGATTTGTTTTCTCTACTACTAAAAATTTCAGATTTGGTTTATTCAGATTTAGTTTTTAGTACTGGTAGTATCTCAAATCACCCAAGCTTTCAAGTTCGAGGGTTGAAGTTCAAGTAAGTAGGCTCCTTTAATAGTCTTCTCCCCCCCTCTCATTCCCTCTTCTGACTACCCTTTCTTTCTTAGTTTAGGATTTTAATTTCAGTCGTGACATTATTGCTATCCCTTTCCCCCAAGGTTCATGGCTAGTGTATGTGTTGGCTTTGCCCCTCCTTGCCATAGAACCATCAATTTATTACTTTTATTTTAATTGTCTCCCTTTCCCTAAAGCCAAGTAGAGTAACCTTTGTAAGAGTGACTCTCTGGTCAAGTAGGGAAGCTCATAATATGATGCATCCCTCGGGCTAAGTAGAAAACCCTACTTGTGAGTCTCTCTCTAGCTTTCTCCCCTTTCTTTTACTTTATTTTGATTTCAGTATTTTTTTCCTTTTTTCTTTTTTAATTGCGTGGGTTGTTTATTTTCACTTATTTATTTATTTAATTTTATTTGCGTGGCTTGCGTCTTTAAATTCTTAGATGATGAATGGTTAGGTCGTTATTTTAGATACATATGTTTAGAACGGTAGTTAGAATTAGATCACAACCATTAATAGGTTCACTTTCGCATTATTAAAAGAAAAAAAAATAAAGTGGCTGCTCTCTCTGAGTTCGACACATAGCTACACTGATCTGTATGCTTGCGGTTACATTTAGAATCTCAAACAAGTTTTTGGACATCTTTTTTTGGTGCCGCTGCCGGGGAGACAGTTCCATGTTATTTTTCACTTTCTTTTGGTAAATCGGAGTGCTTTGTTTGCCTTGTTTTGTTTTTCCTTTTCTTTTATTGAATTCCTGAGAAGAACAACTTGCAATAATGGTTGTATCGGTGGAGGTCGCCATGCCTTACAGTATGATAAAGACAAGTTTCGCCCTATAGCAGTACCTCAGGAATTTACCTGAGCATCCCCGGATCCCTGCCGGTAAGCTCTCAAAAATCCAAAAAACAAATCAAAAAAATGAAAAAAATCATAAAAAAAATTTTGCTATCCATTATTTTGTGCTTGTCTTACTCTAGTTGTGGGTAGTTTTCTGTTGCATGAGTGTTAGGTGGGTACATAATACTAAGAATTGGTTAGAAAGAAGAGATCCAACAAGCAGTGACCTTGTACGTTTGCTCTCTTTAAAACCCTTCAATATGGGAGACCAACAGTAAAACCCTTCACCTAAATCTCTGAAAGATAGGTTCTACCTTGCTAGAATAGCCCAACCTTCCTGCATAGTTCTACCACAAGCCCAGGGCAATAATTTTGAACTCAAATCTCAATACATCACTATGTTGTCCCACTTCCATGGGTTGACCTCTGAGGATGCATACCTATTTATAAGGAAATTTGAAGAGTTATGTGTTCTAATTAAGATCCAATAGCTTTCTGATGATGTTGTTAAGCTTAGGTTTATCACTTTTGCATTGAAAGACCAAGCTAAGAAGTGATTGTATGGGTTACCCACAAATTCCTTAACCTCATGGGAATAGTTCACAGTTGTCTTCCTTTAGAAGTTTTTCCCAACTCATAAGACCAATAAGCTTATAAGTGATATCCTTCAGTTTAGGCAAAAGCCTGGTGAGTCATTTTCCAAACTTATGGAGAGATTTAAGGATCTACTCCAAGAATGCCCTCACCATGGCCTAGACCTATGGCATTTATGTCAAATAATTTATGAGGGTATTGATTACCCAACTAAACAAATGATAGATTCTATGTGCCCTGAGGGATTCACAACCTTTACAGATGAAGGAAAGGCATGAGAATTCTTACTTGAATTAGCTGACAAAACTAGTGAGTGGGAATCAACCCAAGAGAATGAAAGAACCATAGGAGGAAAAGGACATTTTGTGGATGGGATAGTAGCCAAGGAATCCCATTTGGATAGCCTAATCAAGAGAATTGAGGCTATTATTCCTAGAGAGCCATCATCAATCAATTTGGTTAAGATTTGTGCTTGGTGCCAGTCCCCTGGACATCTCATAGAAGAATGCCCCAACACCTCTGGGGGTACTTCTAATGATAGTGTTAATGCCTTATACCAGAATAATCCATATAGTAACACCTACAATCCAGGATGGAGAAATCACCCAAATTTCTCTTGGAATCAGGGCAACCAAGCAGGACCTTCCAATTTCTATAATCAAGGTCAACCTGGACCCTAAAGGCCTCCCTTTGCACAACAATCTTTTTCTCAAAATACTTTTCCTAGGTCAAATGTAGGACCTCAGGCTAGTTTTCCTAGGGCCCCTCTCCTATCATCTTATCAGCAACCCCCTAGGTTTACCAACACTGGAGAGGCAAGTAGAATAAGTGACTTGGAAAAAAATATGGTCATCCTCATGACCAGCCATCAAAATCTTACGAGAGAACTCACTCAAGTTGTCTCAATTATGCATGAGAGGGAGAAAGGAACTTTACCCAGTCAACTAGAGCCTAACCCTAGGCATCATCGGCCTGTTAGTTCACAAACATCAACTAATACACCACTGAATATAGTACAAGGTCAGACCCAACAAGGGCCCTCTAACCAATGTAATGTTGTTTATGCCCTTAGGAGTGGTAGAGAGTACCTACAGAGCGTTCCTAAATCTTCCTCATCTATTACTCATGTTAACTCTCCTTCAGTTGAGGACACAAGTGTGCCTCTTGTTTCAGGTTCGTCTGATGAACCTAAAGATTTTTCTGAAACTAAAGATGATTTGGTTGAGGAAACCAAAAATGATTCTTCTGAACAGGGGCAAATCCCTAACAGTCCTTATGTTCATCCTGTCCCATTTCCTAATCGCTTGGTAAACAAAAGGAAGACTGCTTCCATGGAAAAAATTTTAAAAGTCTTCAAAAAGGTAGAAGTGAACATCCCCCTTTTGGATGCCATATCCCAGATCCCCACCTATGTAAAAGTACTAAAAGATTTGTATACTCACAAACGTATCACTAGTGTGCCCAAAAAGGCATTCTTGGCAGGTAATATTAGTTCCATAATTACTCAGCCTATAGCAGCCAAGTATAAGGATCCAGGAAGCCCTACCATATCTTGTGTCATAGGCAACACCTACATTGAGTATGCCTTACTTGACCTTGGTGCAAGTGTGAATCTTTTACCTTACCATGTGTACAAGCAACTTGGATTGGGAGAATTGAAAGCCACTGGAATTACTCTTCAGTTGGCATATAGGTCTGTTAAAATTTCTAAAGGGATGGTTGAGGATGTCTTACTAAAGGTGGGGGAATTTATGTTTCCTATTGATTTTATTGTGTTAGATACCAAGCCCTTCTCAACCAAGGATGAGATCCCAATAATCCTAGAAAGAGCATTCTTGGCTACCAGTAATGCATTAATCAACTGTCGGAATGGTTTCCTAAGATTATCTTTTGGTAACCAAACTGTTGAGTTTAACATGTTTACGATAGGCAAGCAACCACATATGGAAGAAGAGATTAATATGATTGAGGATTTCTGGATTTTTCTGATGATTTAATTACTTGATATTAGTTTTGATTCAGAATTTAAAGAGTGTATGGATGAGTTGGATGATGATAGTGAAAATTTCTTTTCTGAAGTCTTGAGTCTTCACATACCTATGGAGCCCTTAGGATCCCTTTCCAATTCCATTCCCAAACCTTCCATAGTTGAGCCCCCTAAGCTAGATCTTAAGGAGTTGCCATCTAATTTGAGGTATGCTTTCCTAGGGCCTAACTAGACTCTTCCTGTAATAATTTCTTCAAATTTGACTTCTAGCCAGGAAGAGGAGTTACTTAAAGTGTTAAAAGATAATAAGGAAGCCCTAGGTTGGACCA
This sequence comes from Macadamia integrifolia, assembly GCF_013358625.1. NCBI lineage: Eukaryota > Viridiplantae > Streptophyta > Magnoliopsida > Proteales > Proteaceae > Macadamia > Macadamia integrifolia. The sequence continues at coordinate 3,856,732 of NC_056562.1, read as the reverse complement.
TGGCTGATATCAAGGGTATAAGCCCTTCTATTGTGCAACGTCATATACATCTTATGGAGGACTCCAAACCATCCACAGAACCCCAAAGAAGAGCTAACCCAGTGATGATGGAAGCTATTAAGAAAGAGATCCTCAAGTGCTTGGATCATGGAATAATTTATCCTATTTCTGACAGCCAATGGGTAAGCCCAGTTCACATAGTGCCTTAGAAGTCTAGTGTGACTGTAGCTCCCAATGTCAATAATAAACTAATTTCAACCCGTGTCCAATCTGGGTGGAGAGTGTGCATAGACTATAGGAAACTTAAAGTGGCAACCTGGAAGGACCACTTCCCATTGCCATTCATTGACCAGATGTTAGAGAGGTTAGCTGGACATAAATACTATTGTTTCCTTGATAGATATTCTAGCTATAACTAGATCCCAATTGCTTTAGAGAACCACCATAAGACCACTTTTACATGCCCATATGGAACATTTGCTTAATGGCGTATGCCTTTTGGGCTTTGTAATGCCCCTGCTACGTTCCAACGATGCATGATGAGGATATTTTCTGACATGGTCAAAAAATTCTTAGAAGTATTTATGGATGATTTTTCAATTCATGGGAATTCCTATTCTGAATGTCTTCATCATCTTTCTCTAGTTTTGAAAAGGTGCATATCCAAGAATTGATTTTGAATTGGGAGAAATGTCATTTTATGGTTAAATCTGGTATTGTTTTAGGCCATGTAATATCCAAGGAGGGAATTAAGATAAATAGAGTCAAAGTGGATTTAATTGATAATTTACCACCTCCTCAATCTGTTAAGGACGTCCGATCTTTTCTAGGGCATGCGGGCTTCTACAGAAGGTTTATGAAGAACTTTAGTCAGTTAGCCCGACCTCTCACTTCATTACTTGCCAAAGATCAAACTTTTGAGTTTTCTAAAGAGTGCCTAGAATCCTTCAAACAACTTAAGGAGTTAACCAATGCACCCATTGTTCAACCACCTGTTTGGACTGAACCTTTTGAACTAATGTGTGATGATTTAAATTTTTCCCTAGGAGTGGTTTTGGGTCAAAGGATTAATAAGTTGTCCACTGTCATTTATTGTGCTGGTAGGACCTTAAATGATGCACAACTCAATTATACAACCACTGAAAAAGAATTTTTAGCGATTGTGCTTGCATTAGAAAAGTTTCGGTCTTACTTAGTTGGTTCACATGTGGTGGTGTATACTGATCATTCTGGTCTCAGATACTTAGTTCAGAAGAAGGATGCCAAAGCCCATCTCATTAGGTGGGTTTTACTTTTGCAAGAGTTTGATTTAGAAATTAGGGATAAAAAAGGAGTTGAAAACTTAGTTACAGACTATTTATCCCGGTGTCCCAATTTCTTGATTGTCGATTCTCCAGTCAATGAGAACTTTCCAGATGAACAGTTATTTGCAGTGTCTAATGAACCATGGTTTGCTGACATTGTCAACTTCTTAGTTTCAGGTGTGACTCCGGATCACTGGTCCACCCAAGATAAGTATAGATTTTATTCACAAGTTAAGCACTTTTTCTGGGATGATCCTTATTTGTTTAAGATATGTCCAGATCAGATTATCCGACGATGTGTTCCTGATCATGAGCAACATTCTATTATCTCTTTTTGTCATGATCATGCATGTGGTGGACACTTTGGACCTAAGAAAACTGCTGCAAAGGTTCTCCAATGCGGATTTTATTGGCCCACTCTTTTCAGATATGCTTTTGATTTTTGCAAGGCTTGTCCTGCCTGCTAGTATTTTGGCAGTATCAGTAAGAGGAACATGATGCCCCTCAACCCTATTTTGATAGTTGAGATCTTTGATGTTTGGGGCATCGATTTTATGGGACCATTCCCTAATTCCTTTGGTAATTCGTACATACTTTTGACCATTGATTATGTTTCTAAATGGATAGAGGCCATACCTTGCAAAACTAATGACCACAAAGTGGTGGTCCAATTTCTCAAAGAGAATATTTTTTTCCGCTTTGGTGCACTACGTGCAATAATTAGTGATTGAGTCCGCGAAAAGATTGGGGCTATGGTAACTAAACCGGTGGCTCACTTTTTCTAAGTAATGGGGAAGAGGACCGAAACATGCCACTTAAAGACTCTACTGAGTCAAAGATGGGCTGTCAAGAATGTAGAGGAGCTAGGATGGGCAGTCAATTTATGCTTGCAGAATGCCTTTCCTAGCGATTTATAAATGTTCACTTAGCCCCATCTCTTGACTCCGTACCTGAGAACAGAATATACGAACAAATTCATGCAAGCCTATTCTCATTGGGCTTCCCCACCCATCGCTCCGGGTTCGAGTAGAGGTCCGACAAGTTGATACGAACCATGTGAAACCTATTTCAGTGAAATGGAATTGGTGTTCAATGTAGGTGTCTAATAGGTAGATCAAACAAATCGTGGAGAAAACTGTTAATCCCAACCGTAAGGATTGGTCCCTTAGGCTCATTGATGCCTTGTGGGCCCATCGGACTGCATTCAAGACCGATCTTGGTCAGTCTCCCTACCGTTTGGTGTATGGGAAAGCTTGTCACTTACCAGTTGAGTTAGAGCATAAGGCCTTTTGGGCCATCAAGAAGCTCAAATTTGATTTGTCTGATGCGGGAATTCATCGTAGGCTCCAACTATCTGAGTTGGAGGAACTTAGGAATGAAGCCTATGAAAGTTCTAGGATTTACAAGGAAAAGACCAAAGCTTTCCATGATAAACACATTCTGCGTAAATCTTTTGCAATTGGTGATAAGGTCTTATTGTACAACTCTCGATTGCATCTTTTTCCTGGTAAGCTTAGATCCCGATGGGATGGCCCATTTATTGTCCATAATATATATCCCCATGGGGCTGTGGAGATTTTGAATCCAGGAACAGGGGTAATTTCGAAGGTTAATGGTCAGCATTTGAAGCCATTCCTCGAGTTTCCTAATACTAGTAGTGAAGAGGTCATGGATCTCCATGAACCTCTTTACACTGATGACTAACTTTTAATCACATATGACCCCCTTGCATTGTCTTCGTTTTTAATTCTTTCCATGCATTGAGAACATTGCATGACTTAAGTGTGGGGGAGGGAAACCAGTTTCTGCTTTTTTCACTTTATTTTATTTTTTTTCTTTTTGTTTTTTTTGAGCTTGCTAAAGGATGAAGTCCTACTTTGGCTTTTGGCTAATGATCATACCATTCAGTTGCTTGATGTATGAAAATAAAAGTTTTGACTAAGGTACCCATTTTGAACGTATAAAAACCCTGTTGAGAAGAAAGAAACAAGCCTGTGTCTTAAGATGAGACTTTCTTTTGAAAAATAACAGACCCCTGTTTTATGGTGTTGGATCATATGTAAGTCTGTGGGTTCCTTGTACTTTTGATTTGGAGTTGAGACCTTCTTTTTAATTTGGCATGGGTTGATAAATGCACAATTTTAAATGAAATGTGAAATGTGGTATAAAGAAGAATAAGAGTTGATTCCCTTGGAACTAGACAGGGCATTGCGCCTCAGGAAGCGTGGTGTCTTGATCGAAATTCCTTGGGAGGAAACTTCTGAAGGAACTCTAGCATCACTGTCTTTGTGGGCATATGCGAAAAGCAAAGCTACATAGTAACTTGGGTGTCTGGTGTTTGCTCCACCATGTCATTAAGGCTAAAAGTAGTGGAGTAGAATAAAGTTTAAGCGGAAAAAAAAAGGAGAAAAAAATGTGCAAATGTCATTAATGCTTAGGAATATGTTTTGGTTAAAAACACTCCAACGCCTTAGTCATTGGTTCCCTATTTCTTCACAAGTGGTTTTGCCTTAAAATAAGGATGTTTTGGAAGAGACGAGGTGAGTTCCAAATTAAGAAATATTCTAGTGCCTAGAATTGATCAAGGTTAATAAAAGTTCAAGTATGGGGGTCCCTTGTAAGAAAAATTATCTTTGCTATGGATCGGTATAAGCCTTACCTTTAGCCAAGGTTGGGATTTATTTATTCTGAATTTTGGGTGTATATTCACTGCAAACACCCATGAGACACAACTCGTCCACTAGGGTAACTTAGGGGTTTAAAGGCTTGTTGCACATGCTAAGTGCAATCGTGATTCCTACGAAAGTGAGTTAGGCTTTTTCTTTCATTTCTTTATTTATTTATCTTGCTCGAGGACGAGCAAAAGTCAAGTATGGGAGAATTTGATGAGCACAATAATGTGTGAAATCTTAGGGATATAAGTGTACATTTTGCCCCACTTTGGATAGTACTACTTTTATTTTTCTTGTTTTTTTTTTTAGTTTCCAAGTTTACAAGAGAAAGTGTTTAAAGTGAATCAAGAACCAGTCCAAAGGTGGGACCCACTCATTGGTACCACATCCTCTCACCTATAAAATCCTAAGATCATTCTCTCTCCTTGCCACCTCACAAGATATTGAAGATGCTATGCAGAGATTCCTTTCTGATTTAGTCAAGATTACAAGATATTGGTTAATAATGCAAGGAAGGAATAAAATTTGTTAATTTTGGAAACGGATTCTCTTTTTCCTCACATAATATCTCAAAGAATGAGGATTTTTACCAAGATTTTATTTTATTTTATTTTCTTTCTTTTCTTAAAGAAGACTTGTAGAAGGAAGGAGGCAAGACAAAAGCCCTATAAAAGCCCCTTCCTCCCCCCTCCTAATTATTATTCCCCTTATTTTACTTTCTAGTTTATGCTTAGTTTTCTTCTTTCTCTCCCTCTCTCACTCTCTTTAGTTTTAGTTCTTCTTTATTTTTGCTTTAATCACTTTTGTAATAGTTTTTTATGTCAATTAATGCAATTCACTCTTTTATTCTTATTCAGCCTTTTATGTTTATGATCTATGCAATTGAGTTGTAATTTTTAAAGTTATAGTTCTAGGCTTAGATCTAGGTGACAAGATCACAAGCTGTGGAGCATCTTTTTTTTCAAGTTCAGTTTTTTTTTTATTTCAAGATTTGTTTTCTCTAGTACTAAAAATTTCAGATTTGGTTTATTCAGATCTGGTTTTTAGTACTGGTAGTATCTCAAATCACCCAAGTTTTCAAGTTCAAGGGTTGAAGTTCAAGTAAGTAAGCTCCTTCAATAGTCTTCTCTCCCCCCTCTCATTCCCTCTTCTGACTACCCTTTCTTTCTTAATTTAGGATTTTAATTTCAGTCATTACATTATTGCTATCCCTTTCCCCCAAAGTTCATGGCTAGTGTATGTGTTGGCTTTGCCCCTCATAGCCATAAAACCATCAATTTATTACTTTTATTTTAATTGTCTCATTTTCCTTAAAGTCAAGTAGAGTAACCCTTGTAAGAGTGACTCTCTGGTCAAGTAGGGAAGCTCATATCATGATGCATCCCTCGGGCTAAGTAGGGAAACCTACTTGTGAGTTTCTCTCTAGCTTTCTCCCATTTCTTTTACTTTATTTTTATTTCAACATTTTTTTCTTTATTTTTAATTGTGTGGGTTGTTTATTTTCACTTATTTATTTATTTAATTTTAATTGCGTGGCTTGTGTCTTTAAATTCTTAGATGACGAATGGTTAGGACGTTATTTTAGATACATATGTTTAGGACGGTAGTTAGAATTAGATCACAACCATTAATAGGTTTACTTTCACATTATTAAAAGAAAAAAAATAAAGTGGCTGCTCTCCCTGAGTTCGACCCGTAGCTACACTGATCCGTACGCTTGTGGTTACATTTAAAATCTCAAACAAGTTTTTGGCGCCGTTGCCAGGGAGACAATTCCATGTTATTTTTCACTTTCTTTTAGTAAATCGGAGTGCTTTGTTGTTTTTCCTTTTCTTTTATTGAATTCCTGAGAAGAACAACTTGTAATAATAGTTGTATCGGTGGAGGTCGCCATGCCTTACAGTATGATAAAGACAGGTTTCGCCCTATAGCAGTACCTCAGGAATTGACCTGAGCAACCCCGAATCTCTATCGGTAAGCTCTAAAAAAAAAATAAAAAAAATAAAAAAAAATCATTAAAAAATCATAAAAAAAAATTTTCTATCCATTCTTTTGTGCTTGTCTTACTCTAATTGTGGGTAGTTTTCTATTGCATGAGTGTTAGGTGGGTACGTAATACCAAGAATCGGTTAGAAATAAGAGATCCAACAAGTAGTGACCTTATACATTTGCTCTCTTTAAAACCCTTCAATATGGGAGACCAACAACAAAACCCTTCACCTAAATCTCTGAAAGATAGGTTCTACCCTGCTAGAACAACCCAACCTTCTTGCATAGTTCTACCACAAGCCCAGAGCAATAATTTTGAACTCAAATCTCAATACATCACTATGTTGCCCCACTTCCATGGGTTGACCTTTGAGGATGCATACCTATTTCTAAGGGAATTTGAAGAGGTATGTGTTCTAATTAAGATCCAACAGCTTTCTGATGATGCTGTTAAGCTTAGGTTTATCACTTTTGCATTGAAAGACCAAGCTAAGAAGTGGTTGTATGGGTTACCCAAAAATTTCATAACCTTATGGGAACAATTTACAGTTGTCTTCCTTAAGAAGTTTTTCCCTACTCACAAGACCAATAAGCTTAGAAGTGATATCCTTCAATTTAGGCAAAAGCTTAGTGAGTCATTTTCCAAACTTATAGAGAGATTCAAGGATCTACTCCAAGAATGCCCTCACCATGGCTTAGACCTATGGCATTTATGTCAAATAATTTATGAGGGTATTGATTACCCAACTAAACAAATGATAGAGTCTATGTGCCCTGAGGGATTCATATCCTTTACAGAAGAAGGAAAGGCATGGAAATTCTTACTTGACTTAGCTGACAAAACTCGTGAGTGGGAATCAACCCAAGAGAGTGAAAGAACCATAGGAGAAAAAGGATATTTTGTGGATGGGATAGTAGCCAAGGAAGCCCATTTGGATAGCCAAATCAAGAGAATTGAGGCTATTGTTCCTAGAGAGCCATCATCAGTCAATTTGGTTAAGATTTGTGCTTGGTGTCAGTCCCCTGGACATCTCCTAGAAGAATGTCCCAACACCTCTGGGGGCACTTCTAATGATAGTGTTAATGCCTTATACCAGAATAATCCATATAGTAATACCTACAATCTAGGATGGAGAAATCACCCAAATTTCTCTTGGAATCAGGGCAACCAAGCAGGGCCTTCCAATTTCCATAATCAAGGTCAACCTGGACTCCAAAGGCCTCCCTTTGCATAACAATCTTTTTCTCAAAATACTTTTCCTAGGTCAAATGTAGGACCTCAGGCTAGTTTTCCTAGGGCCCCTCTCCTATCATCTTATCAGCAACCCCCTGGGTTTACCAACACTGGAGAGGCAAGTAGAATAAGTGACTTGAAAAAAAATATGGCCCTCCTCATGACAAGCCATCAAAATCTTACGAGAAAACTTACTCAAGTTGTCTTAATTATACGTGAGAGTGAGAAAGAAACTTTACCCAGTCAACCAGAGCCTAACCCTAGGCATCATCAACCTGTTAGTTCACAAACATCAACTAATGTACCACTGAATATAGTATAAGGTCAGACCCAACAAGGGCCCTCTAACCAATGTAATGTTGTTTATGCGCTTAGGAGTGGTAGAGAGTACCAACAGAGCGTTCCTAAATCTTCTTCATCTATTACTAATGTTAACTCTCCTTCAGTTGAGGACACAAGTGTGCCTCTTGTTTCAGGTTCGTCTGAAGAACCTAAAGATTTTTATGAAACTAAAGATGATTTGGTTGAGGAAACCATAAATGATTCTTCTAAACAGGGGCAAATCCCTAACAGTCCTTATGTTCATCCTGTCCTATTTCCTAATCGCTTGGTAAACAAAAGGAAGACTGCTTCCATGGATAAAATTTAGAAGTCTTCAAAAAGGTAAAAGTGAACATCCCCGTTTTGGATGCCATATCCCAGATCCCTGCCTATGCAAAGGTACTGAAAGATTTATGTACTCAGAAACTTATCACTAGTGTACCCAAAAAGGCATTCTTGGCAGGTAACATTAGTTCCATAATTACTCAGCCTATAGCAGCTAAGTATAAGGATCTAGGGAGCCCTACCATATCTTATGTCATAGGCAACACCTACATAGAGCATGCCTTACTTGACCTTGGCGCAAGTGTGAATCTTTTACCTTACCATGTGTACAAGCAACTTGGATTGGGAGAATTGAAAGCCACTGGAACTATTCTTCAGCTGGTAGATAGGTCTGTTAAAATTCCTAAAGGGATGGTTGAGGATGTCTTACTAAAGGTGGGGGAGTTTATTTTTCCTGTTGATTTCATTGTGTTAGACAGCAAGCCCTTTTCAACCAAGGATGAGATCCCAATAATTCTAGGAAGACCATTTTTGGCTACCAGTAATACATTAATCACTTGCCAGAATGGTTTCCTAAGATTATCTTTTGGTAACCAAACTGTTGAGTTTAATATGTTTAGGATAGACAAGTAACCACATATGGAAGAAGAGATTAATATAATTGAGGATTTTCTGGATTTTTCTGATGATTTAATTACCAACTTTGATATTAATTTTGATTCAGAATTCCAAGAGTGTATGGATGAGTTGGATGATGATAGTGAAAATTTATTTTCTGAAGTCTTGAGTCTTCACACACCTGTGGAGCCCTTAGGACCCCTTTCCAATTCCATTCCCAAACCTTTAATAGTTGAGCCCCCTAAGCTAGATCTTAAGGAGTTGCCATCTAATTTGAGGTATGCTTTCTTAGGGCCTGACCAAACTCTTCTTGTAATAATTACTTCAAATTTGACTTCTAGCCAGGAAGATGAGTTACTTAAAGTGTTAAAAGATAATAAGGAAACCCTAGGTTAGACCATGGCTGATATCAAGGGTATAAGCCCTTTTATTGTGCAACATCATATACATCCTATGGAGGATTCCAAACCATTCACGGAACCCTGAAGAAGAGCAAACCCAGTGATGATGGAAGCTATTAAGAAAGAAATCCTAAAGTGCTTGGATCGTGGAATAATTTATCCTATTTCTGACAGCCAATGTGTAAGCCCAGTTCACGTAGTGCCTAAGAAGTCTGGTGTGACTGTAGTTCCCAATGCCAATAATGAACTAATTCCAACCCGTGTCCAATCTAGGTGGAGAGTGTGCATAGACTACAGGAAACTTAATGTGGCAACCTGGAAGGACCACTTCCCATTGCCATTCATTGACCAGATGTTAGAGAGGTTAGCTGGACATGAATACTATTGTTTTCTTGATGGATATTCTGGCTATAACCAAATCCCAATTGCTTTAGAGGACCAACATAAGACCACTTTTACATGCTCATATGGAACATTTGCTTACAGGCGTATGCCTTTTGGGCTTTGTAATGCCCCTGCTACGTTCCAACGATGCATAATGAGCATATTTTCTGACATGGTCGAAAAATTCTTAGAAGTATTTATGGATGACTTTTCAATTCATGGGAATTCCTATTCTGAATGTCTTCATCATCTTTCTCTAGTTTTGAAAAGGTGCATATCTAAGAATTTGATTTTGAATTGGAAGAAATGTCATTTCATGGTTAAATCTGGTATTGTTTTAGGCCATGTAATATCCAAGGAGGGAATTAAGGTAGATAGAGCCAAAGTAGATTTAATTCATAATTTACCACCTCCTCAATCTGTTAAAGATGTCTGATCTTTTCTACGGCATACGGGCTTCTACAGAAGGTTTATTAAGAACTTTAGTCAGTTAGCCTGACCTCTCACTTCATTACTTGCCAAAGATCAAACTTTTGAGTTTTCTAAAGAGTGCCTAGAATCTTTCAAACAACTTAAGAAGGAGTTGACCAATGCACCCATTGTTCAACCACCTGTTTGGACTGAACCTTTTGAACTGATGTGTGATGCTTCAGATTTTGCCACATGAGCGATTTTGGGTCAAAAGATTAAAAAGTTGCCCACTGTCATTTATTATGCTAGTAAGACCTTAAATGATGCACAAATCAATTATACAACCACTGAAAAAGAATTTTTAGCGGTTGTGTTTGCATTAGAAAAGTTTCGGTCTTACTTAGTTGGTTCACATGTGGTGGTGTATACTGATCTTTCTGCTCTCAGATACTTAGTTCAGAAGAAGGATGCCAAAGCCCATCTCATTAGGTGGGTTTTAATTTTGCAAGAGTTTGATTTAGAAATTAAGGATAAAAAAGGAGTTGAAAACCTAGTTGCAGACCATTTATCCCGGCTTCCCAATTCCTTAACTGTCGATTCTCCAGTCAACGAGAACTTTCCAGATGAATAGTTATTTACAGTGTCCAGTGAACCATGGTTTGCTGACATTGTCAACTTCTTAGCTTCAGGTGTAACTCCAGATCACTGGTCCACCCAAGATAAGTATAGATTTCATTCCTAAGTTAAGCACTTTTTCTAGGATGATCCTTATTTGTTTAAGATATGTCCAGATCAGATTATTCGACGATGTGTTCCTGATCATGAGCAACATTCTGTTATCTCTTTTTGTCATGATCATGCATGTGGTGGACACTTTGGACCTAAGAAAACTACTGCAAATGTTCTCCAATATGGATTTTATTGGCCCACTCTTTTTGGAGATGCTTTTGATTTTTGCAAGGCTTGTCCTGCTTGCCAGTCTTTTGGCCGTATCAATAAAAGGAATATGATGCCCCTCAACCCTATGTTGGTAGTTGAGATCTTTGATGTTTGGGGCATCGATTTTATAGGACCATTCCCTAATTCCTTTGAGAATTTGTACATACTTTTGACTGTTGATTATGTTTCTAAATGGATAGAGGCCATACCTTGTAAAACTAATGACCACAAAGTGGTGGTCCAGTTTCTCAAAGAGAACATTTTTTCCCGCTTTGGTGCACCACGTGCAATAATTAGTGATAGGGTTACTCATTTTTGTAATCGGCCTTTTGAGGCCCTAGTGAAAAAGTATGGGATCACCCATAAGTTATCTACCCCTTATCACCTCCAAACTAATGGCCAAGTGGAGGTGTCTAATAGGCAGATCAAACAAATCTTGGAGAAAACTATTAATCCCAACAGTAAGGATTGGTCCCTTAGGCTCATTGATGCCTTGTGGGCCCATCGGACTGCATTCAAGATCGATCTTGGTCAGTCTCCCTACCGTTTGGTGTATGGAAAAGCTTGTAACTTACCAGTTGAGTTGGAGCATAAGGCCTTTTGGGCCATCAAGAAGCTCAACTTTGATTTGCCTGATGCGGGAATTCATCGTAGGCTCTAACTATTTGAGTTGGAGGAACTTAGGAATGAAGCCTATGAAAGTTCTAGGATTTATAAGGAAAAGACCAAAGCTTTCCATGATAAACACATTCTGTGTAAATCTTTTATAATTGGTGATAAGGTCTTATTATACAACTCTCGATTGCATCTTTTTTCTGATAAGCTTAGATCCCGATGAGATGACCCATTTATTGTCCATAATGTATATCCCCATGGGGCTGTGGAGATTTTGAATCCAGAAACAAGGGTAATTTCGAAGGTTAATGGTTAGCATTTGAAGCCATTCCTCAAGTTTTCTAATATTGGTAGTGAAGAGTTCATGGATCTCCATGAACCTCTTTACACTGATGACTAACTTTTAATCAGGTATGACCCCCTTGCATTGTCTTAGTTTTTAATTCTATCTATGCATTGAGGACATTGCATGACTTAAGTGTGGGGGAGGGAAACCAGATTCTGCTTTTTTTTCCACTTTGTTTTTTTTTTTTTTTTTTTTTTTTTGAGCTTGCTAAAGGATGAAGTCCTACTTTGGCTTTTGGCTAATGATCATACCATTCGGTTGCTTGATGTATGAGAATAAAAATTTGACTAAGGTACCCATTTTGAACGTATAAAAACCTATTGAGAAGAAAGAAACAAGCCTGGGACTTGAGATGGGATTTTCTTTTGAAAAATAAGAGACCCCTATTTTATGGTGTTGGACCATATGTAAGTCTGTGGGTTCCTTGTACTTTTGATTTGGACTTGAGATCTTCTTTTTAATTTGGCATGGGTTGACAATGCACAATTTTAAATGAAATGTGAAATGTGGTATAAAGAAGAATAATAGTTGATTCCCTTGGAACTAGACAGGGCATTGCGCCTCAGGAAGTGTGGTGTCTTGATCGAAATTCTTTGGGAGGAAACTTCTGAAGGAACTCTAACATCACTGTCTTTATGGGCATATACAAAAAGTGAAGCTACATAGTAACTTGGGTGTCTGGTGTTTGCTCCACCATGTCATTCAGGCCAAAAGTAGTGGAGTAGATAGAGTTTAAGCAAAAAAAAAAAAAAAGGAAAAAAAATGTACAAATGTCATTAAAGCTTAGGAATCTGTTTTGGTAAAAAACACTCAAACGCTTTAGTCATTGGTTCCCTATTTCTTCACAAGTGGTTTTCCCTTAAGATAAGGATGTTTTGGAAGAGATGAGGTGAGTTCCAAATTAAGAAATATGCTAGTACCTGGAATTGATCAAGGATAATAAAAGTTCAAGTGTGGGGGTCCCTTGTAAGAAAAATTATCTTTGCTCTAGATCGGTATGAGCCTTACCTTTAGCTAAGGTTGGGATTTATTTATTCTCAATTTTGGGTGTATATTCACTGCAAACACCCAGAGACACAACTCGTCCACTAGGGTAACTTAGGTTTTAAAAGCTTGTTGCACATGCTAAGTGCAACCGTCATTCCTACGAAAGTGAGTTAGTTTTTTTTTTTTGTTTTTATTCTTTTTCTTTTTGTTTTGCTCAAGGACTAACAAAGTCTAAGTGTGGGGGAATTCTGATGAGCACATTTATGTGTGAAATCTAAGGTAGTATATCATGCATTTTACATATTTAGAATGGAGCTACCTTGGGTTTTACTCTCTTTTTGCAGGTTTTATACTTTCAATGCCTTAAGGACTATCGGGTGCTATATCTCTAATTTTACACATAAAGATGTCCTATTTCTTTTCGTGGTTGCAAAGAGAACAAAATTCTGAGCAAGATGGACGTGTTCAATTAAAAGTACACATTCATTTGGTCAACTATACAAGGGATTATTCTTTTCGGATAAGAAAAAGAATAATGGATCAGAACTGAACTGAGATGCAGAACTAGCCCGTCTGTAGTTGTCCCAAGGGTATAAGGAATATTTCAAATGCTAATAAGGATCAATGGACCACATCCTTAAGTGATTGAAGATTCGTTTTTGGTAACAACAACTACCTAGCGTAGTTGGTGAGTTGTGGTGTGCAAAATCTTTTCCTTATTAGGAGGTCTCAAGTTCGAACCTCTTAGCTGTTATTTTGTTGAGGTTTTTTTTAGAATATTTTCTCTTTTCTACTCATCACTTAAAGGAGGTTGGCCAAGATAGTTGTACGCAAGTTTGAAGAAGAGAGAGAAAATAAAGACAAAAAATAGGAAAGAAGAAAAAAAAGAAAAGAAAAGACAAGGGCATGGATGGAATTTCCCATTTAAAATAGACTATTGTCAGAATCCAAGCAATAAAAATCGGCCAAGGGGGGTTTTTTGTGCAAGAAGAGAGAGAAAAATAGAAAAAAGAGAAAAAATAGGGAAAAAAAGGCAATAAAATCATGGGAGATGTCTCCACACGTTTTCTCTCTTCCCTCTCCTCCACCTCACCCCAAAATCGTCCAAGGGAATCCACCCTTGGACGTCCTTCTCTCTCTCCTATTCCCTATAAAAGGGAGTCCACAAAACGCTAAAAAATTGTCCCTCTCTTCCTCTCTAATTCATTCTTCTTCTAGGGTTTTTTTTTGTTGCTCTATCTCTTTCTTTAGTTTTCTCTTTCTCTATCTCTAGTTCTAGGTTTATGCTTTAAACACTTTTGTAAGTTCTTTTATTCAATTAATGCAAACACTTTTATTTTTGATTCAGTCTTTTATTTTTATTATTTAAGTAATTGAAGTTGTAATTTTCAAGTTCTAGTTCTAGGCTTAGTTCTAGGTGACAAGAACAAGCTATGAAGCATGTCTTTCAAGTTCAATTTTTTTCTTCAAATTTGTTTTCTCTAGTACTAAAAATTTCAGATTTGGTTTATTCTAGATCTGGTTTTTAGTACTGGTAGTATCTCAAATCGATCAAGTTTTCAGTTCAAGGGTTGAAGTTCATGTAAGTAGACTCCCTCAGTAGTCTTCTCTCCCCCCTCTCATTCCCTATTCTGACTACCCTTTCTTTCTTAATTTAGGATTTTAATTTCAGTGGTTACATTATTGCTATGCCTTTCGCCTAAGGTTCATGGCTAGTGTATGTGTTGGTTTTGCTCCTCCTAGCCATAGAACCATCAATTTATTACTTTTATTTTAATTCTCTCCCTTTTCCTAAAGCCAAGTAGAGTAACCCTTGTAAGAGTGACTCTCTGGTCAAGTAGGGAAGCTCATATCATGATGCATCCCTCGGGCTAAGTAGAGAAACCTACTTGTGAGTCTCTCTCTAGCTTTCTCCCCTTTCTTTTACTTTATTTTTATTTTAGCATTTTTTTTCTTTTATTTTTAAATGTGTGGTTGTTTATTTTCACTTATTTATTTAATTTTAATTGTGTGGCTTGTGTCTTTAAATTCTTAGATGAAGAAATGGTTAGGATGTTAATTTAGATACATATGTTTAGGACGGTAGTTAGAATTAGATCACAATCATTAATAGGTTCACTTTCGTAATATTAAAAGAAAAAAAAATAAAGTGACTGCTCTCCCTTAGTTCGACCCATAGCTACACTGATCCGTATGCTTGCGGTTACATTTAAAATCTCAAACAAGAATTTTCAAGCTTAAAGTAGAAATGACCATTTTTCCCCTATAAACTTTCAGAAGAAAATGATTTAAAAAATTAGAATTTGATGTTATGGATTATTGTCGTTTGTCCCCACTAGTCGGACATTGCACTTTGATGTGAGAACTATACGAATCGACGCTCGATTCTCTCTTTTATTATCTGATCCAGGTCCCTACTTTATGCATATTTTTGTAAAGGTTCCTGGTCAAGACCATAATCGTGTCTCACATCATTGGATAGTGCTCGGACTGAGCTTTCTAACGACATATTACACATCAAATTCTGACTAATGGTTTGAAAGATATGATCCACGGAAGTTAACTCCAAAGTTCTGTATCAGATTCCATTCCGAGCAACCAAAGAGTGCCACTTGGCGCCCAAACCCCTTTGTCCAAAAGCAAGCCTTTTTGGGCAATTCTCGCTAGTTTTTTACTCTCACATCGGAAATAAGAGAGAATTGTTTCAAGTCCCAAAGCTATAAGTATAGCCATTCCTCTCTTCCAAAAGGGGGGAGAAAAAAATTAAGAATTTGGGAGAGAGGATGGCCCCATCAAGGTTTTCGCTAACTTCTTCCCTCTAAAATCAAATATTCTCTAAGTCTAAAAGTTTAACACATTAATCCTTCTTTGAGCCGGGAGATCTAGTCCGGTTCGGTTCGATTTGGGGCTTGTAGCACAAGGGTTATCTCCCCTTGTTTCTTGATTAAAGCCGGGTTTAAGGTATTTTTTTCTCCCAATTACAATTTAGAACTAGTTTATCTAATTTAATAGATTAGGTTTAATTTGTTTCAATTCAGTTTAATGTGATTTATTAGATATAAATTGGTTTATTCCGATTCAATTAGGTGTATATAGGTTTAATTGGTTCATTTAGATTAATTAGGTTTAGTATGGTTTATTAAACATGAATTAGTTGATTCTGGTTCAATTGGGTTTATCTTACTTTAATTGGGTTCAATATAGTTTGATTTGGGTCATTGGATCCAATCCATTGTTTTTGCTAATTCGTTTTATTTTTCATTTTAATTTGTTTTGCTTTCTTTTATTGTTAAATCTTTATTCAATTAATCGGTTTTATTTGTGGCTTGATATACTCACTTAATAAGTAGGTTTGATTTGATCTATTTTTGATTTATTTTTGTTCTTTAGACAGAAACCCTTAGATTAGGATCTCAAGCCCTAATCTCTTCCCCCATCTCTTCTTCCTTTCTCTCTTCTTTTCCCTGTAGCAGAGAATCAGCCGCCCCTCTCCACTCTCTTCTCCTTCCTTTCTTTCTCCTTAACCGAACCTACAACTCACTCCCTTCTCCTTCTTCTTCTTCTTCTTCTTCTTCTTCTTCTTCTTCTTCCTCTCTTCTTTTCTCTTTTACCATGGCCGAACCCTCTCCACTCCCTTTTCCATCCTTCCTTTCTCCTTAGCCGAACCTGCAACTCACTCCCTTCTCCGTCTTCTTCTTCTTCTTCATCTTCCTCTCTTCTTTTCTCTTTTACCATGGCTGAACCCTAATCCTTCCTCCCTTCTCTTTATCTCTCCCCCCAGCTCTTCTTCCTTTCTTTCTTCTTTTTCCCTGTAGCAGAAAACCAGAGCTAGAAACTTCCGAGGAAATGGAACCAGAAGTGGGTTATTTCTACGAAATTGATCACACGAAGCTACCACCGAGATCCCCTATACAACTCAAAATTATTTGTACGGTCATGGTGACTGAAAAGACTGAGCTCACTGTATCAGTGAAGTTTCCGAGTAATCTCTCTCTTCGAACTTACTTCGATAAAGACCCATCAAGCCGAAACCCACAGGATCTCGCAGGCAAAGTTGAACCCGCTCTAGACGAGAAGTTCGTCATTGGATCAAGACTAGCAAAAAAAATTTTCATGAGACAAGTTCCATCTTCTGAGGTATTAAAACAGAAGAACTTACAGAGCTTCTGGTTGGTATCTCTTGAAGTATCTAAAAGCCCAAGTTGTGTTACCAAGGAGAGATTACCGGATGGCCCTGTGGTGAAGGGAACATGTTGGTCGGCTCTGAAATGTGCATGTCAAGTGCACTACGGAGTGCACAGGAAAGTGAAGTTTATCGGACGACACAAGAAGAAAATGTCACAACCATTTTTGGCTTCGAGTGAAGGAAAGGATGAAGAAGAAGAGGAGGATGATGATGATACTCTCCTCCGCTGAAGTTGCTTGACCAGCAGCTATTCTTTCCCCTTCCCTTCCCCTCCTTGCTGCAACTGAAACCCATCTTCTTCTCCTTTATTCTCTCCTCTTCTATGCTCCCATCTCCTTCCCTTTGCCAAAATCCATCTCCAGCCTATCGTCTTCTCTTCTTCTTCCTATTTTATTTTCTTGTTTTATTTGTTATTTCTTTAATTTTCTGATTAAATACTCCATATTTGTAATACCCACAACATGTTATTTCATTTATGTTTTCTATGTGGAATCTTCCCCTCCTTTTGTTCTTTATTTTTCTTTTATCCATTTTCGGTTTGATTTTTATTTTATTTCCCTCTTAATAACATATGGGACGTAGTCTAGGGTGTATGTTAGCAAGGGCGTGGCTGGCCCCCCTCAAACAGGCTCATAGCATTAGGTGTGTTTCTTGGGTTTTCGGGTTGATAAAAATGAACCCGTTTCGATCCATATCTTTTTATCTCAAATAGTAGGTCCCTTTAGAATTAATTGTGTATTTGATTTAGATTCGGATATCTTGCTATATTGATAATCATTAGATTTAGATAGGTTAGTCAATGTCATGTTTGCCATGCTTCATATTTATTAACATGTTTTTGATACTTGATGATTTTTTTTTTGTTTAAATCAATTCATCTTTCTCATGTATGTAGGTTAGGTAGTATTCATATTTTGTCCACTCCTCATTCATATCACCACGTGGGACATTTACAACCATTGTATATCAACATAATAGTTAGATTCCATTTACTTAAATTGAGGTGGTTAATTAAATAATTATTTTAACATTTAATTAAATAAAGTCTTAACTTATTAGATTAAGTAAGGTTCATAATGCATTTAATTGACTCTTAAAATTCGGTTTTAATTGTTTAAATTATTAGATTGATTAGGTTTTCCAAAACTTCCATCTGAAATAGTTAGATTTTGGTAGCTTTCACCATTCAATTCAAGTTTTTGTCTTTCTTTAAAAATCTCTTTACCTATTAGATTAATAGATTAATTAGGATTGCAATAATTCATTTCACAAATTATTAGGGATTATGATTAATCATTTTAATTAATTCAATTTAGGATTTCATAAATTCATTAATCGTCCATCTAGGTTAGGCTCAATTAATCGAGTTAGTTCAATTTAGGGTTTCAAAAATTGCTCAACTAATCCTAGGTCTAGGCTTATTTAATTAGCTTAATATAAGACTCATAATACATTAATTAAATCATTTAGGGTTTTTTTATTTTTAATTAGCGTAATCATTTCATTATTTGCATCGTAACCTAGCTAGCATAATTTAGACACTTGGCTTAGGGTTTTCACATGTCATACTTAGATACCTAGTTTAGGGTATTCAGTGCCCTAGATTTAGGACTAGTTAGTAGGGTCAAACAAATTTTGATCAAACAAAAAGAGACCGTCTTTAGGGCTGGGCAGACTGGGTGCTTAACACCTTCCCAGTCTGTTACTTGACACTTGTCCAGAATCTTGGTGCAAACCACCTTTATCCATCAGAGTCATTAGTCTCTCTCCCTTGATTGGGGGAGACATTTATGGGTCCTAGACCCTTTCTAGGTGGCAACTTCCTTTTACCCATTACGTGTATCCCCCCTTGGCATTTGATGACCAGGGGATACTATCTCATCTCATTAGGGTCGAACCCTAGCGTGTGTATCCACGTTACGCGCTATATCGCGACTCGACAGAGATCCGTGATACCTACTGTGGTGACTCCACTGGGGATGTCAGACTCTTGATTGACCATTGTTTGTACCTTATTGTTTGTATATTGACATGTTATTTTTCACTTTTCATCACTTGCATACACTTCTTGCATTGGGCACAACATGCCTTACCCTTATTCACCCCCATGGTGTAGCTGCCAGGGTCCCTCACATATGTTTGGGCCGCCCCCAGTTACATCACACCCCTTGATACCATGCCATTTGGGCCTAGAATACAGAACTTATCGGTGAGGGTGTTACCTTGCGTGCTTGAGGGAGATCACACCCATTTAGGTGTGCCCAAAGAGACGCTATTGGTCAACACTCTGAGATCGATTTGCTCGAGCTATTCCCCTATTAGTATATCAAAGAGACCACATGCCTCTGATTCATTTCGTGTATACAGGTGATAGGTATATCGGTCTTGTCAAGGTAGCCTTGCCGGTCCTAAACCTAGCCAACATGCATCATATACTTGGACATAGAACCAATGACTAGGATCAATACAACTAATGTAATATTGTTTGTGGTTCATGTTGGAAGCCCTTGGAGTCATTTTTACCCGTCTCAATCTACCATTCACCAACAGAAGGATTGGATTTATCATTAACATTAAAGGTGCTAGTGTTTATAACTACACCAGTTGTTGATTCTTACAACTGCACTGTATGATTGGTACTGTGGCTATATGCTAACACCACCAGTCTGATGTGGTATAGGTCTTAACCTGATAAAGGTTTCACACATGCTATCTCGATGTTAATGGTGGACCCAAATTCATCCACCATGGTTTTCGGTGATTGATTCGATGTAGATCCGCCTATATGGAAGTTCTTACATGAACCACCTTGTTTGATCTATCAATTGAGAGTCTCTTCAACTTTGGGGAACTTCCTTTCAGTTTACCACTAAGTTGATACCACTCTCAATTGACCTAACCCTTATTTGGTATAGTTGTCCTTGTTTGTGCATGCTTTGACCCTAGTTGTGCTCACGTAGGAGAATGTACTTGTTACCATCTTATCCTTTCTTTTGTCCATTTTTTTGGTACCAATAAGCAGTGTAATCCGAAGTTTCACTTTCTCATTATATTCTATCCAGTTGAGGCACCATTTCTCGTCAGGAAGGCCATTCCCTACCCTTGTGGGTCAGAGGTCCTAATTCAATTAGACTAGTGAGGCTTTCACTAGAACCCTCATTAGAAGTGTTTCTCGTTTTCCCAGAGGGTACAGATACCATGAGTCAAGATAACATTTCACCAGCAAATCTCGACCCCATGGAGGCCTATGTCACTAAGATTGAGGAGATGTTAGCAAACATAACTGTGATGATGCGAGCTCAGGCTGGTGTTGCTCGACCGGCAGAATTTCAGGACCAACGGAGTCGCCTCCTTAGTTCTAGGGTTGTTCCTCACCCCAATGTGTTAGGTGTTGAGGATGATGTAGTGATTACAATAGCCCTGCTATAGGAAAGTTTGAAAGTTGAGAACCAAGAGTTGAAGGATAAAATTAGTCGCCTTGAACACTTGATCAGGAACCTTAAAGGTGTTGAAGATCAAATCATTGATACAAAAGGGTTGTGTTTCTTTCCTCATGTTAGGTTGCCAGAAAAATTTAAATGGACCTCTGAAAAGTTTGATGGTAGGGGTGATCCCCGTACTCACTTGAGATCTTTTATTGGCCAGTTGAGGGGAGGCTGAGGCTTCACGGATGAGCAACTGGGGCAGACCTTCCAATTTTCACTGGCTAGTGCTGCTCACCATTGGCTAATGGCCCTAGATTCTTCCTCAACCCGCACTTGGGACTATATGATGAAGGCGTTTACTCTCCAATACTCCTATAGTACAGAGGTAGAGTTGGCCAGGAGAGAGTTGGAAACAACAAAGCAAGCAGCAGGTGAAGGGTTCACTAGCTATTTGAAAAGGTTTCGTGACAAAGCGGCTCAGATGTGGGATAGACCAAATGAGAGAGAGCAAGTGGGATTGATAGTGAGAGGATTGCAAGACCCATATCGAAAGTTTTTGTTTGCTCTCCCCATCCTCAACTTTGATGGTTTGATAGTCACGGCACAATAGGTTGAGGATGCCATCTTCCAAGAGGAACTCCCCAAAATGGATCAGTTTGCAAATGAGTCCAGTAGTAGCAGAAGACCTCCACAACAGAAAAGCTCAGGGGTCAATGTCACATTGTCTACTCTCCCTTCTACAGCACCAACATCATCCACAATGGTAGCTCCGTTCACACTAGAGCAAGGGACAGCTCCTCCCAATCGACCTAAGAGGTAGTTCGCCAATTTGGGTGCACCACTGAGTTCAGTTTTTAGCACATTAGCGAAAGTCGGATTGATTTCCATGATTCAACCAAGGCCTATTCCCGAGCCAAAGCCACGTTGGTATAATCCAAACCTATTCTGCCACTATCATTACCAAGAAGGACATACCACAGATAACTGTTTCAATTTGAAACATGCTATACAAGACCTTTATGATGCTAAAAAGTTTGAGCTCCGACCTAAACAGCCTAATGTAACCACAATTCCTCTTCTAAATCACTAATCAATCAATGCTCTTAGTGAGCATTTGAAAGAATTTGACCCCACCATTTTCATTAGGCATCTGTTTATCCAGAGCGGGGGGCATGTTCATGTGGTGAAATCGGACGCAAAGCACAAAAAGATTAAGACAGTTGAAGGAGAGTTCATGAAGTATCAATTAGAAGCATCTGAGACTCTTGAGATGGTACCTTATTTCAAGAACCTGAATGGTCAATTCATTAAGGAAGTGCATGACTCTTCATACTTTGGGTTTCCAGAATTGTGGCTCGATGAAATATCAGGAAAGGAGTTACCAGGTTTGGAGATCTTCTTTAACTGCGTGGTTGATCGGGCAGAGTCTTAAGCAGTTTGGTAGGCCCATCTGGGGCATCAAGGAGGGTTTATGGATGTTAGTAAGCTCTTTGGTACAGAAGTTCTAATGATTATAGAAGATAAAGAGGGGTTGGTCATGTCTGGGTTCAAGTCCTTCGGTGTTATACGTAGTTAGTCATGTTGTTAGGCATTTCTAGCTTTTTCCCTTTCGGTTTCGTGTGAGAAGTTTTATCTTTTTAATTTTGATGTTGTGTTAGTCCAATCAAGTTTCCACATGGTGTAATCATTTCAGTTTTTAACGAAGTAGTTTATTTTGAGTATTTTGTTTGTTCTCCTCCCCATTTCCATCTCTTGATGATGAATCTTGCAGTGATCTATCGCCTATTTTCTTCAAATCAACAAAAAGGAATCAAAGAAAAAAATCAAATATAGAAAAAAGGAAAGAGCAACAAAAAAAATGAGCCCATCAGTCATTCGTCATTCATTTTGGTGCCAGAGCCTTGGTAATAAAAGGTCTTGAGCTCTCCACACATTTAATCCCCTTCCAACGAGTAAGGAGCTTAAAGGGAATTTTTCACATTATTAAGCCTATTAAGGGAGGCCATCCTTGGCCTCTAGTTATCCGGGAAAAATCCTGACAAGTTTAAATCCGCTAGTTATCCTTTTTGGGCCTAAGCTTATCTTTTGGAAAGCCCATTATGGCCTACCCATATCCCATTACCAAGGTACCCTTCACATACTTAATCCTACTAGCCTCTGGGGTCTGATTAGAAGACATTTTTTGTACCAGAGCCTAATATTGCCAAGGTTGGGGAAAAGCACTTTTCCATTTCAAAATTCAATAACAA
>NC_056562.1:3819614-3834346 GCF_013358625.1 Macadamia integrifolia | reverse complement strand
CAAAAAAAAAAAAAAAAAAAAAAAAAAAAAAAAAAAAAAAAAAAAAAAAAAAAAAAAAAAAAAAAAAAAAAAAAAAAAAAAAAAAAAAAAAAAAAAAAAAAAAAAAAAAGAGAGGAAAAGAAAGGAGCAAAGATCTAATCCAAAAGCAATCCAATACCCTAGGCAGGGGAAAGAGAAAAAATTGCTCACCAAAAATTGAAGAAAAAGAAAGAAGGCAATAAAGGCGAAAATTGTAAGATTCTAGTTAGACCCTAGGGGCATATTTGAGCTTTTACCCTCATTTGGAACCAAGTCCTAAGCCCCATTATAACCCAACAAGTCCTCCTAGGCTATATGTGGTGAGATTTTCTCCGATAACTTCGAGCTCACCTAGTTATGATGGAACTTAATTATTAAGGCTTTACAACCAATACATCATCCATGGCAGGAACTACGTCTGACCTGATTCCTGATTTACTCAGGATACGTAGGTAGATTGAGAAGTCAATTTTAAGCTCTATCCATCACCTCTATCACCATATTACCTTGTTTTGTTTGGACTTCATATGAATGTCCTCTCTTGGCTTCCTATTTTGAAGGCGATTTGATTATTGCTACTTTTATCATCAGGTGATGGCCTGTTTAGACTCGAACTCTTTCTCCCGTCTCTTATTCCGATGGATTCCCAAGAGTTTCACCACTTAGTCCTTTCTTCTAAGCCTCCTTAGTTGGCATCATTTCTCTAGTGAGCTCGTCATTCCATATAATAGCTCCCAACTCTACACTTGGTAGAACCATTGGGTTTGCATCCTTTTCATATTGTTTTATTGTCTTACTACTTGTTTCTTAGAGCTTATGCCACAGACATGATGTTTTGGGTATTTTAAGGAGCCACCCCTCAAGTCTTGAGAAGCAGCTAAGGAAGTTATTACTATCTCCGCTCATAAAATGCGGGCAACATCAGAAAGGCGCACTCACAGGAAAAAGAAGGGATCAACATGTTGTGGATGTTTACCATGAGATAAATATTTGGTCGGAGCAACCGAAAGCCATTACAATTGAAGACATCAGACTATATTGCCATAAGTTGCAGATACATACAAGTAATGCATATTCAGGTCAGATTTATTTGAGTTTAGGCCGAACAAACTGGAGATGTCACAGTCTAGGGCAACACTCATTGATGGGTTACCTCCCTTGTTTTAGCTTCGTTCTCATGGTGAAATTTGTTTTGGCAAAATCCTTCTTTGTCATTTTCCAATGTGAATACTTCTCACTCCTTTTTATAGTGGTGGTCATTTACACTCTCTTACGTGAGCATAGTGTTAGGATTTGCATGACTAATCCTTTGTTTGACCAATCGGGTTGATGTTTGTTTAAATTTAATTGCAATATCATTACATCTCATGATTAAAATGTTGAACATTTAAGATTTTTAGGTATCTTACCTCAAATGCATCAGCTCATGAAGATTGGTTCAGATGGTTCTTTACACCATTGCCAATTCCATTTCAAGTCCAGTTATTTATACCGAAGATTGGGCCTGGCGGTTATTTACACCAATGTTAGCTCCATTTCAAGTCTGGTTATTTACATCGAAGATTAGTTCGGATGGTTCTTTACACCATTGCCAATTCCATTTCGAGTCTGGTTATTTACACCAAAGATTGGGCCTGACAGTTATTTACGCCAATGTCAGCTTTAGTTCAAGTCTGGTTGTTTAAACCGAAGATTGGTTCAGATGGTTCTTTACACCATTACCAATTCTATTTCAAGTCTAGTTATTTATGCTGCAGATTGGGCCTGGCGGTTATTTACACCAATGTCAGCTCCACTTCAAGTTTGGTTATTTACACCGAAGATTGGGTCTGACGGTTATTTATATTAATGTCAGTCTCACCTCATAGTCCGGTTATTTAAGCTGAAGATTGGATCTGACGGTTATTTACACCAATGTCACCTCCATTTAAGTTTGGTTATTTTCGAACTAAAGATTGGGTCTGGCAGTTATTTATACCAATGCCATTTCTATCTTAATTTCAACTGTTGAGACTGAAAGTTGCGTCTGGTGGTTACTTACACCTAGGTCAAACCTAGTTTCTCTTGTGTTTGACCATTCATTTACACCATTGTCTCATATTTGCATTTATGGTCTGCTTGGTTCTTTATACCAATGACAGCTGATTGCATCTACACTTCTTTTATCATACTTGCATTCATGGTCTACTTGGTTCTTTATACCAATATTGGCTAATTACGTTTACACCGTTGTTCCATACTTACATTCGCAATCCGTTTAGTTATTTACACCTAATGGTCGATTGTATTTACACTCTTTTCCATACTCGCATTCAAGTCTCCTTGGTTCTTTATACCAATGCTGGCTAATTACATTTACACCTTTGTCTCATTTTTACATTCATGGTGTGTTTGGTCATCTATACCTGACAACCAATTGCATTTGTACTCTTTCATACTTGCATTCATTGTCTACTTGGTTCTTTACACTAAGAATGGCTTATTGCATGTGCATCCTTAGTCTAGGTATTACCTGCATATTGACCGACTACGGTAGGTTTTATATCACGGTAGCACCCACACACTACTTGATTTCGCATGTGTTATCGATCGACATTTCCTATCTTTGGTCTTAACTCTTGTTTTACATTTGCATTTGCACCTCATCCATCCTTGAGCCGGATGTCGGTAGTACATTGCTCCTGGTGAAAAAATGGTGTGTTCTTTTCTTTGCCTTTCGACTGTTACACAGGTCTTGGTCAAAGAGGGGCAATTTGTAGACACCAAATTTTGTCATGCCCCGGCAATGATGACAATATGAAGAATTTCATGTTAGACATTTAGACTTGAAGAATTTTCAAGCTTAAAGTAGAAAATGACCATTTTCCCCTATAAACTTTCAGAAGAAAATATTTTCAAAAATTAGAATTTGATGTTATGGATTATTATCGTTTGTCCCCTCCAGTCGGACAGTACACATTGATGTGAGAACTATGCGAATCGACGCCCGATTCTCTCTTTTATTATCTGATCCGGGTCCCTACTTTATGCATATTTTTGTAAAGGTTCCTGGTCGAGACCACAATCGTGTCTCACATCATTGGATAGTGCTTGGACTGAGTTTTCTAACGACATATTACACATCGAATTCTGACTAATGATTTGAAAGATATGACCCCCGGAAGTTGACTCCAAAGTTCGGTATCAGATTCCATTCCGAGCAACCAAGGAGTGCCACATGGCACCCAAACCCCTTTGTCCAAAAGCAAGCCTTTTTGGATAATTCTCTCTAGTTTTTTAGTCCCACATCGGAAATAAGAGGGAATTGTCTCAAGTCCCAAGGCTATAAATATAGCCCTTCCTCTCTTCCAAAAGGGGGGAGAAAAAAATTGAGAATTTGGGAGAGAGGATGGCCCCATCAAGGTTTTGGCTAACTTCTTCCCTCTAAAATCAAATATTCTCCAAGTCTAAAAGTTTAACACATTAATCCTTCCTTGAGCCGGGAGATCTAGTCCTGTTCTGTTCGATTTGGGGCTTGAAGCACAAGGGTTATCTCCCCTTGTTTCTTAATTAAAGCTGGGTTTAAGGTATTTTTCTTCTCCCAATTACAATTTAGAACTAGTTTATCTAATTTAATAGATTAGGTTTAATTAGTTTCAATTCGGTTTAATGTGATTTATTAGATATAAATTGGTTTATTCCGATTCAATTAGGTGTATTTATGTTTAATTGGTTCATTTAGATTAATTAGGTTTAATTACCTTTAATTTGGTTTAGTATGGTTTATTAAACGTGAATTAGTTGATTCCGGTTCGATTGGGTTTATCTTGCTTTAATTGGGTTCAATATAGTTTGATTTGGGTCATTGGGTCCAATCCATTGTTTTTGCTAATTCGTTTTATTTTCATTTTAATTTGTTTTGCTTTCTTTTAAAGTTATATCTTTATTCAATTAATCAATTTTATTTGTGGCTTGATATACTCACTTAATAAGTAGGTTTGATTTGATCTATTTTTGATTTATTTTTGTTCTTTAGACAGAAACCCTTAGATTAGAATCTCAAGCCCTAATCTCTTCCCCCATCTCTTCTTCCTTTCTTTCTTCTTTTCCCTGTAGCAGAGAATCAGTCGCCCCTCTCCACTCCCTTCTCCTTCCTTTCTTTCTCCTTAACCGAACCTACAACTCACTCCCTTCTCCTTCTTCTTCTTCTTTTTCATTTTCTTCTTCCTCTCTTCTTTTCTCTTTTACCATGGCCGAACCCTCTCCACTCCCTTCTCCTTCCTTTATTTCTCCTTAGGAGAACCTGCAACTCACTCCCTTCTCCTTCTTCTTCTTCTTCTTCTTCTTCTTCCTCTCTTCTTTTCTCTTTTACCATGGCCAAACCCTAATCCTTCCTCCCTTCTCTTTATCTCTTCCCCCAGCTCTTCTTCCTTTCTTTCTTCTTTTTCCCTGTAGCAGAAAACCAGAGCCAAAAACTTCCAAGGAAATGGAACCAGAAGTGGGTTATTTCTACGAAATTGATCACACGAAGCTGCCACCGAGATCCCCTATACAACTCAAAATTATTCGTATGGTCATGGTGATTGAAAAGACTGAGCTCATTGTATCAGTGAAGTTTCCAAGTAATCTCTCTCTTGGAACTTACTTCGATAAAGACCTATCAAGCCGAAACCCACAGGATCTCGCAGGAAAAGTTCAACCCGCTCTAGACAAGTAGTTCGTCATTGGATCAAGACTAGCGAAGAAAATTTTCATGAGACAAGTTCCATCTTCTGAGGTATTAAAACAGAAGAACTTACAGAGCTTCTGGTTGGTACCTCTTGAAGTATCTGAAAGCCCAAGTTGTGTTACCAAGGAGAGATTACCGGATGACCCTGTGGTGAAGGGAACATGTTGATCGGCTCTGAAATGTGTAGGTCAAGTGCACTGGGGAGTGCACAGGAAAGTGACGTTTATCGGATGGAACAAGAAGAAAATGTCACAACCATTTTTGGCTTCGAGAGAAGGAAAGGAGGAAGAAGAAGAGGAGGATGATGATGATACTCTCTTCCGCTGAAGTTACTTGACCAGCAGCTATTCTTTCCCCTTCCCTTCCCCTCCTTGCTGCAACAGAAACCCATCTTCTTCTCCTTCATTCTCTCCTCTTCTATGCTCCCATCTCCTTCCCTTTGCAAAAATCCATTCCAACCCATCGTCTTCTCTTCTTCTTCCTATTTTATTTTCTTGTTTTATTTGTTATTTCTTGAATTTGCTGATTAAATACTCCATATTTGTAATACCCACAACATGTTATTTCATTTATGTTTTCTATATGGAATCTTCCCCTCCCTTTGTTCTTTATTTTTCTTTTATCAATTTTTGGTTTGATTTTCATTTTATTTCCCTCTTAATAACGTATGGGACGTAGTCTAGGGTGTATGTTAGCAAGGGCGTGGCTGGCCCCCTCAAACCAGCTCGTAGCATTAGGTGCGTTTCTTGGGTTTTCGGGTTGATAAAAATGAACCCATTTCGGTCCATTACTTTTTATCTCAAATAGTGGGTCCCTTTAGAATTATTTGTGTATTTAATTTAGATTCGGATATCTTGCTATATTGATAATCATTAGATTTAGATAGGTTAGTCAATGTCATGTTTGCCATGCTTCGTGTTTATTAACATGTTTTTGATACTTGATGATTCTTTTTTTTTTTGTTTAAATAAATTCATTTTTCTCATGTATGTAGGTTAGCTAGTATTCTTTTGTCCACTCCTCACTCATATCACTACGTGGGACATTTACAACCATTGTATATTTAACATAATAGTTAGATTCCATTTACTTAAATTGAGGTAGTTAATTAAATAATTATTTTAATATTTAATTAAATAAAGTCTTAACTCATTAGATTAAGTAAGGTTCATAATGCATTTAATTGAATCTTAAAATTCGGTTTTGATTGTTTAAATTATTAGATTGATTAGGTTTTCCAAAACTTCCATATGAAATAGTTAGATTTGGGTAGCTTTCACTATTCAATTCAAGTTTTTGTCTTTCTTTAAAAATCTTTTTACCTATTAGATTAATAGATTAATTAGGATTGCAATAATTCATTTAAAAAATTATTAGGGATTATGATTAATCATTTTAATTAATTCAATTTAAGATTTCATAAATTCATTAATCATCCATCTAGGTTAGGCTCAATTAATCGAGTTAGTTCAATTTAGGGTTTCAAAAATTGCTCAACTAATCCTAGGTCTAGGCTTGTTTAATTAGCTTATTCTAAGACTCATACAACATTAGTTAAATCATTTAGGGTTTTTAATTTTTAATTAGCGTAACATTTCATTATTTGCATCATAACCTAGCTAGCATAATTTAGACACTTGGCTTAGGGTTTTCACATGTCATACTTAGATACCTAGTTTAGGGTTTTTGGTGACCTAGATTTAGGACTAGTTAGTAGGGTACAAAAAAATTTTGGTCAAACAAAAAGAGACCGGCCTTAGGGCCGGGCAGACTGGGTGCCTAACACCTTCCCAGTCTGTTACTTGACACTTGTCCAGAATCTTGGTGCAAACCAGCTTTATCCATTAGAGTCATTAGTCTCTCTCCCTTGATTGGGGGAGACATTTATGGGTCCTAGACCCTTTCTAGGTGACGACTCCCTTTTACCCATAACGTGTACTCCCCCTTGGCATTTGACGACCAGGGGATACTATCTCATCTCATTAGGGTCGAACCCTAGCGTGTGTATCCCCGTTATGCGCTATATTACGACCCGGCAGAGGTCCGTGATACACAAGGCTTGGCACCTCAAGACCTTACGCACTAAAGCATGCAAGCCCCAGCTCTGGCCCGACACTACAAAAGACCTTAACACATGGCTCCTTAAAAGACCGATCCTAAGCTCGGCAGCCTCTAAGACTGAGCCCAAGCTCGGCATTCTCTAAGATCGAGCCCTAGCTCGGCAATGCCAAGACTAAACCCAGGTTTGGCACCTCAAAAAATTGAGCCCAATCTCGACACCCTCTAAGACCGAGCCCAAGCTCCGCATTCTCTAAGATCGAGCCCCAACTCGGCACCCCCATGGCTAGGTCCAAGCTTGGCTCCTCAAGAGCTCATAAGCTAGACATAGAAGATCAATTCTGAGCTCAGCTAGGGAACGGAGCCACACTCAGACAGCTGTACTGGTCCTTATTCTTCCAACAGTTACTCATTTTGAGAAAATAAAGAAAGAAGCACAAGAATGCTGAGAGATGAAGACATCAAAACAAATTTTCCATTCATCAAAAAAGGAAAAAAAAGCCCTCAAAGTACATCACTCCCGAAGGAGACATCTACATAAAAAAAAATATATATATACAAGGCTAATCTTGGGGGACTAATCCAGGGGTCTAGCTCTTCACTTAGCTATCATTTGAGTTGGGTCTCCTTTTCACCA
Source organism: Macadamia integrifolia (assembly GCF_013358625.1). Lineage (NCBI taxonomy): Eukaryota > Viridiplantae > Streptophyta > Magnoliopsida > Proteales > Proteaceae > Macadamia > Macadamia integrifolia. The sequence goes on along the minus strand of NC_056562.1, from coordinate 3,826,925 downwards.
ATGTCGATCGAGCCATCGAGCTGCACTGAAGTAGCAGAGGCGAGAATGCGCTACTCATAGTCCGTCAGATTATAGCCTGGCATCTTACTCAGGATGAGCCAAATGGCATTGTTTGAGCTAACCTGAAATGAAGCAAAGTTAACATCAACCAACCACTTCTGATAGGCCTAGGGGTTCAACCACCTCATTGGCCTCTAGTTCAGCCTGGTGTTGCCTTTCCAGATCGCCAACCCTAGCTGCAAGCTCTTCCTCCTTTTTACGAGCGCCCTGAGTCTCGGACAACTCATCCTAGAGAGCATCATTCTCCTTCATCAAGTTGTTGTTGGCATTGAGCTGCGTAGCAACCTCCTGTTCCAACTCTCCAGTTATCAACTCGATATCATTAGCACAAACATCCTTAGATCGGGCCTTTTTCTTCTCAACCTCCAGTTGGCCTGTGATCTTGTGCTGCTCCCCATGAAGGTGCTTTGCCTCCTCCTCCACCTTTGAACAAGCGAGAACCACATCCTTAAACCGTTGAGTAGCCTCGACTGAGAAAGTAAAGCAGTGCGTTTCGCACCAAATAGACAGTGCACGTTGTACGAAAGTCGAGATCGAATTATATGCTCTAGCAAATTGATCCGAATTGCTAGAGCGGGGGTTGGTGATGAGGTAAAATATGTCCAATTCCTCAACATGGCTAAAGCGTGTATGCAAACCTAAACAGAAGACTAACCTGCCACCTCGATCTCTCCTCAGGCCGACTCACCACCTCGGCCTCTCCTCGTGTCGAGGAGCCACCTCCACCTCTCCTCATGCCAACTAGTCACCTTGATTCGGTCAACCTGTCACATCAGCTCAACACAGTCAAAGTAGGGCACCCAGAAACGTGCACACATCCACTCTTACATTCAAGAGACATGATCCCTGATCATGGGGGCAGGACTCTATCCACTACACGTCATCAGAGGTGTCCACCCCTCTCATGACTTGCACCTCCGAGATCAAAGAGGAACATTCTTAGAACATGCCCTGAACCCAGAATATTCTCAAAATCACAGAGCCACTCCTCTTAAGGACTCTACACCTAAACAGGACTCTCCACAAATGCCCCTCCTTCTTTCTCCATCAACAGCCTATAAATACCAAGGTAAGCCTCCATCATGGGGGATCGATCACTTCTTTTGATTGAAAAAGCTCTCTTGAGCATCTGCTGTGGAAAGATCTGACTTAGGCATCGGAGAGTCCCCTGCTGGGTTAGCCCAACTCTCGTCTGTCTTCTCTTTTGTGCAGGTCAGCTAGAGCATCAGGAACTGCAGGGAAGATCACTTGGTCAATTTTTACCGCATCAATTAGCTTACTTAGTTTAATTTCAATTCTGAATTTTATAAATTTTATTTACAAAGCAACATTTGCCCAATCTTAGTAAATTTATCTTTCTCGTTCTCTGTGAATTTGATCTCTTTCTTATCATTATCTCATAGTTTAGTTAGGCTTTTATTTTGATTCGTTCATGATAGCGATCGTTTTACGCTTTCTGCCTTTTTGGTCCTTTATATATTTTAAAAAGAGATTTTCATAATAATGTTTCCCAAGTGTCAAATAATTTGTAATTTTAATTTTTTGATGAAATAATTTTGTCTTCTTGATATAAGAAACATCAGCACAGGAAACCAATGAGAGGACGCACATCAGCATCTTTAGCACCTAATGCGGGGGCAACATCTTCTTTTAGCCCGCCTTGTCTCTTGGTATTTCTTGTGCCAACAGAACATGTTTTTTTTTTCTTTATATTTTTTATTTTCTATATATATATATATATATATATTTTCCAATGAGGGTAAATATTGTTGTTTCATATGTGAAGTGTGAACTCGAAATATGAGTATGACAATGACACATTTTGATGAGTACATAATTACATATCACTTACAAATAATTTTTAACACATTTTTATATCTTTTAACTCAAAGAACTCTTGAGAATAAGCCAAGGGGGAATTAAAAGAAAGTGTTAAGTTACCATATTTTTATAGAGGTGTTACTTAGATGCCCCCAAAAAATTAAAATTTACTTATTTAAGAGAAGAAGTTTTATGCATGGTGCATGATCATGTACATAGTCATCCGTCAAATGGATGTGAAAGAGATGCACCATAGACCCTCATCCCCATTCAATTATTGTGTGTATAATTGTGCTATTATATATAGCCATATACTAAACCTTTTGCCTTTACATTTTTTTTTCCTAGTACAATCTTTTGCCCTTCATTATACTAGATTGAAATCTATTTTACTAAAATATAGAGGGTTAAAGAAACTTAACCAAAATATTATATGCATAGTAAGTGAGTAGAAAGGTACTGTGGTACATGCAAAGTTTTACCCCTTGTCCCTATCTTGAAAGAGAAAAATGAGATAACGAGAGAGAGAATTGCAGAGAAAACATGGCTAATTAAGAGGGGCCAGCCTCAGTCTCAAAGAGAATTTGGGAAATTGTAATTTGTCTTTCTTCCCAGTCCGTTACATACTAATAGTTAGATAGATAGTTACACATCAGGATAGTTCTCCAGTAGCTATCCTAACCCACAGTAAGTTACATCCCATGACCCACTACTTCAAATTGTATCCCATAGCCCTTAACTTCTTACAACTACTTATCAACTCCCATACATACTAACTAAATATGATAATAACTTCACATGCAACATAAGACATACAATATGTACATGCAACACCATAGGCAACATAAGACATATGTATGTAACAAATCCTCCCCGCTAAGCCTCGGGCTTGTCCTCAAGCCCCAAAGATGGAAATTAAAGCTGAAGCATATCCTTATCTTCCCATATTGCCTATGCAGGAGACATCCCTTGGCAATGAACCAAAATCTGAGATTTACGTTTGTGTACATGAGTACCTAAGATGGCTTGGAGTTTAACCTGTAATGCATCATCAGCTCCTACAACTTCTTGTAGTACTCCCTGAACCAGTATGTTGTGACCCAGAATCTTCTTTAACGAAGAAACGGGGAAAACATGATGGATGCGTGAATCGGTTGGTAAATCGAGCCGATAGGCAACCTTCCTGATTCAGTGAGTAACTTGAAAAGGGCCATAATATCTAGGGGCAAGCTTTTGATGCCTTCGCAAAGTGATCGATCGTTGTGATATGGTTAAAGCTTAAGATACACCCAATCTCCGACATCAAATTCCCTCTCCTTGTGGCTAGGATCATAAACTTGTTTCGTACGATTTTGAATCTCCGTGAGAATGGCATGTAAGTCCTTAAGCCTTTGATCATGCTCCAGCAATTTCTCATCCACTGCTTCCACCTTAGTGGTACTTGGAACATAGTGATGAGCACATTTATGTGTGAAATCTAGGGTAGTAAAACATGCATTTCACATATTTAGAATGGAGCTACCTTGGGTTTTATTCTCTTTTTGCAGGTTTTATATTTTCAAGGCCTTAAGGACTATCGGGCGCTATATCTTCAATTTTACACGTAAAGAGGTCTATTTCTTTTCATGATTGCGAAGATGACGAAATTCTGAGCAAGATGGACGTGTTCAATTAAAAGTACACATTCGTTTGGTCACCCGTACAAATGATTATTCTTTTAGGCCAGAAAAAGAATAATGGATCAGAACTGAACCGAGATGCAGAACCAGCCCGTTTGCAATTGTCCCAGAGGTACAAGGAATACTCCAAATACCAACAAGGATCAATGGACCACATCCTTAAGTGATTACAGATTTGTTTTTGGTAACAACAACTACCTAGCGTAGTTGGTGAGCTATGGTGTACAAAATTCCCTTGCTCACCAAGAACTTTCAAGTTCGAATCTCATGGTTGTTTTTTTTAGAGAATTTTGTTAAAGATTTCTTGCTTTTCACTCACTTAAAGCACTAAGGGCATGGAGGGAATTTCCACATCAAATTAGAAGCAAGGAAAATCGTGGAAGCAAGAAGAAAAGAAAAAAAATGGAGAAATAGAGATTGTCCAAATCTTCTCTCTCCTCCACATCATCACCAAAGATTGTCCAAATCACACAAAGCAAGAAGAAAATCGTCCCTAGGAGAGAGAAAAAGAAGAAAAATAAATTAGAAAAAAAAAGGAAAGAAAATAAGCAAAAAAATTATAGAAAATTTCTCCAAATTTATTTCTCTCTTCTCTCTCCTCCATCTTAGCACTTTTGGACTCAAAAGATCTCACAATCAATTGTGGGGTTCTCTCTTTTAGGAAAGAGAAATTTGTTACCCTACCTCCCCATTCCCTATAAATACAACTCATGTAAGAGGAGGGGAGACAATTCATTCTTCTTCTAGTTTTTTTTAGTTGCTCTCTCTTTCTCTTGCTCTCTCTTTAGTTTTAGTTCTTCTTTATTTTTGCTTTAATCACTTTTGTAATAGCTTTTTTTATGTCAATTATTGCAAGCACTCTTTTATTTTTATTCAGCCCTTTTTATGTTTATGATTTATGCAATTGAGTTGTAATTTTTTAAGTTATAGTTCTAGGCTTAGATCTAGGTGACAAGATCACGAGCCGTGGAGCAATTGTTTTTCAAGTTCAAGCATTGATTCAAGTAAGTAGGCTCCTTCAGTAGTATTCTCTCTCCCCTCTCATTCCCTCTTCTAACTACCTTTTCTTTCTTAATTTAGGACTTTTATTTTCAGTCGTTACATTATTGCTATCCCTTTCCCCCAAGGTTCATGGCTAGTGTATGTGTTGGCTTTGCCCCTCCTAGCCATAGAACCATCAATTTATTATTTTTATTTTAGCATACAATGGAGGCTTGCGGCTTTCTGAAGAATACGTAGCACGTCTTTGAGACAAATTTCGAGACTCGTATAAGTGTGCTAAGCCGATAGCAGCCGACATTGTATTAGGACGGCCAGCCAATTCATCTGCTTTGATATTATCTTTAAGGCCACTAATGAAACAACTCACTTGATGATTAGGAGGAAGGTGTCCCACCTTAGATAATAACTTCTCAAACCTTGCTTGATACTCACGAATAGTTCTCAACTGTTGCAACTTAGCCTTCTCTCCAAAGAAGTCTAGGAATTGAGAAGGACCAAATCGCAAATGTATTCCATTACAGAAGGTTTGCGAAGATATTTCCCCTTCATCCTGTTTAAAAAGTTGATACCACAACTGTACTTCACCTTCCAGATGGAATGATGTTAGTGCTACCTTTTCTTCGTCTGGAGTTTGGTGAAAATCAAAAAATTGCTGAACCCTACCCATCCAATTGGTTGTATCATCGTCACCATTGTAACGTGGGAAATCAAGCTTAACCAATTTAGGTGCATAAGTATGTTGAGTAGAAGTAGGTCGATTGGGTTGAGATGGAAGAGGAGATTGCTGCCTCGAATGCTGTGTCGAAGCTCTTAAATTTTCTCCTATTTCCATTTCAACTCGCGAGGGCTGTGCACTCATCTTCTCAAAGAACTTAGTAAGCCGAGTGAGAAGATGCTGCTGAGAATATAACTCGGTAATTGTCTCCTTCTGCACTTCATTAATATTGCTTAACTCCCCTTCAATTCTTTCTACCTGATCATCCATATTCCTGCCCTGATACCAGGCTGGTACATGCAGAGTTTTACCCCTTGTGAAAAAAGAACAAAATGAGATAAGGAGAGAGAAAATTGCAAAGAAAACGTGGCTAATTAGGAGAGCCAGCCTGAGTCTCAAAGAGAATCTAGAAATTGCAATCTATCTTTCTTCCCATTCCATTACGTACTAATAGTTACATAGACGATGATACATCAAGGTAGTTCTCCAGTAGTTATCCTAACCCACAGTAAGTTACATCCCATGACCCACTACTTCAGGTTGCATCCCATAGCCCTTAACTTCTTACAACTACTTATCAACTCCCATACATACTAACTACATATGATAATAACTACACAAGACCACATGCAACGTAAGACAGATAAAATGCACATGCAATACCATATGCAATGTAAGACATATGTATGTAACATATTGTTTTGTGAAATTTGGTAATAAGGATGTTAATTTCTTGTATTTAAAAAAAAAAAAAATCAGTTTCTTTTGTCATTTGTATTTTGGTAAAATATACTCTAATATTGCATAATTAATGATGTAATTTTCTCATAAAGTAAAAGGGTAGGGGTGGGGCTGCACAACCAAGTAGTGTGGCAGTAGTTTCCCATCGGATTTCAACCTGATTTTTTCAATCCGCTAAACCGGTTTACAAAATCAAACAAAATCCTTGGCCGTATGTCAAGGATTGCAGAAATCAAGGGATTTAGGCGCCACAATAGTCCGAAAATGGGAATTGTCCATGAGATATTTATATTCTCCTTTTGTAGATCAGGTATGTAATTAAGCGTTTCTCCAAAGTGTGTATTCTAAAACCAGACAGGATCGAATTTCTATAGTTCATAAACTAGCTCTAAGGGTTCGAACTGAAAAGATAAATCACAACTTATGAGATGATTTAGGTGTTGGTGTATGATGTTTTGTATTCCGTTGCAGTTTAATTAAAGGATTACTGGTGCAACACCTAGACAGGCAGGACGACAGTCCCGCTAGCCGGTTAGTGGACCGTGGGGGTTGCAAGGGGGCAGGAGGCCCCTCTGCATAGTAGGGGATGTAGGGGGGCGTAGTCCCCCGCTCGAATTTTTTATTTGAGGGCAATTGTGTACTTTCTGGATTAGGGTTTTTTTCGCTATATATTTGTAGCGAGGGTTTCTTTCTCTGTAATGCAAGCTGTCACACCCCGTTCACCCTGAACCGGAGCGGTGACCGAGTTAACACCGGTTAACCCAAACCTGCCAGGATCATCAGATACTGTATTCCACCACAGCATATACACACTAACATCAATTCATCATATCAGCGGAAGACTAAGTTTTTACCTGTACATAATTCTCATATACCTGATACCCAAATGATGATATCATAATTATATACATTTGGACCCGAAGGCATGATATATACACAAAAAGAATAAAGTCCATGTATCAAGTATATACAGGAAAGTATCAAAGTACACAGCCCGGCATCGGTATCAAGGCTGGAGCTCAGCTCGGCCTCAGAACCGCTGCCCCGCAACACAGCTCTCACACGCGCAGTCTACGCCGTGCTCAAACTCCTCAAGGGTCCACCAGTCCTCCTCAGGGAACTCGACTGTGGGACCCACCCCATGCTCCTCAGATGCATGACCTGCACAAGCATCTAAAAAAGGGGTGTACACGTGGAATGAGCTCACTAGCTCAGTAAGTAGAGAGGTGGACCACACACAACAGTCCACACATCACAACACATCGTATGCACTATATGCCATGCAAGTCATTT
>NC_056562.1:3787400-3819594 GCF_013358625.1 Macadamia integrifolia | reverse complement strand
ATGGTTAAATCGGTTCAACCGCGAAATCAGACCGGGTTTAAGAAGCGGGATATTACACAAGCAATACTGAGAGGTGTGAGGACAAGCGCTGTAACCCTATTCTCCATTGATAGTGAAGCAGGATCTCATCTCACCGGGGACGTAGGCAACCTTGCCGAACCTCGTAAAATCCGTGTGCATTGTTTGTTTTGTTTTTCCATTATCTTCTGCATCGTTTTAGGGTTGCGTTTCTACATTAGGAAGTGTTTGGTTTGCATTCTTGGAATGGATTCTATGCTTAAAACGCATTCTAGGGTGTTAAAAAATAGTGTTTGGTATATGTTCTCATTCTTGAGCTTCGGAATGCGATATAAAACATGGGTAGAATGAGAAAATGACTCATTCCACGTTCTAAGACAAAAGTGGGAAAAGCACATTATCAATGACCCCTACAAACCTGACATTATCCTTGACTTTTTTTCCTAAAAATCTGGAAGCTTGAAGGGAGCTTTCGTGAGAAGAAGCACTGTAGGAGCTTTAGCAAAGAATTGTGACCTGAGGGACCTTTGTTCATTCAAAAGACTTCGACCAAGCTTCGATCCTGGCTTCGTTCCTTCAAAACATTTCAACCCTCTTTGCTTGAAGATCATATTTACTCTCTCTCTCTCTCTCTCTCTCTCTCTCCTCTGTTGATTTCTATGTTGTACAAATCAATCACTCTATTTGCTTGCAAGTATTTGAAGAGGGGGGTAACTTGGATTTAGTTGGATTCATATTGATTTCCGTATGATTGCTTAGGGTTCTGTGGTTGATTGTTTTAGGGTTGGTTGTTGGAGCTTGTGAGGGGGAAGAACCGTTATTCCTTCAAAGAACTTCACTTGATCTCAATCTCAAGGTAAGATTATTCCCTCTCCCTCTGGTCCCTTCCTATCTCTTCTATTCTCATCCTGCCAAATAACCTCCTTGAAATCGGCAACTAACGAACCCTCCTCAGGTCCGACCCATCAAAGCTCTCATGCAACCACAACTCCTTAACTCTCTCTCTCTCTCTCTCTCTCTCTCTCTCTCTCTCTCTCTCTCTCTCTCTCCCTCTCTCTCTCTCTCTCTCTGTTTTATTCAAATACATGTTTAATGTGACTTCTAAGAATATTAATTATGGCTGTCTATATTTAATCCTATTATTATATTGATCACCCAACCATCAACTGATTCAATTGTGCAAGTCTTTTTCTATTAAATTTTCTTCTTCTAATTTTCGAGGAAGATAATAGTTTCTCAATTTTTCATTGGTTCCCATTTCTCAGCTTGAAGATATTTTGAGAATCTTTTGAGAATGTCAAATTTCTATGTTCAATGTACGGTTTGTCTTAGAATAGAGCAAGAATATTTAGAAGGCGAGTCTCCAAGTGTGGCAAAAAATTTGCTTAGGCTCCAAACCTTGAATTGAATATTGTAGAACTAATTTGAATGTAGCCAATGATTGGTAAAGAGGCTAGGCCTTTGCTTTGTGTAGGTGAAGTAGAATTTAATAACCAAATATGAAATGATTTCGAGTTAGTGATTTAGTAATACGAGGTTATGACTACAAAATTTTCATTTTTAAGTTTGAAAATTTCACTTCACTTCCCTTTAATTCCCTTTATTAAGCGTTAGGTTATGTTCGGTAGTGTTTGGGTGCTTTAAATGCATCTAAAGGTATCATGAGAGTTTTTTGGGAATGTACTAAAACCTTATAAGGTTTGTGAACTCTAGGATAGACTGGTGAACCTCACCATCTGGGTGAAGGAAATCTTTGTGTTAATTTTTTATTTTTTTGGGAAAAAGAATGCTACCCAATAGTATTGGGTATGCCCAGACATATGGGGAAATGGAGCCAAAGCATGGGCGTCTTTTTAGATCCGGATTCAATTTCTCCATGTGTCTCGTCATACCCAACACTATTGGATAGTGCTCTTTTCCCCCTTTTTTATTTTTATTTTTTTTATTTTTCACTTTTCGAACCAAGGGGATTTGGAAGCAAAGTAAAGTGAAATTTAATAACTAAATATGAAATGATTTGAGTTAATGATATAATCACATGGAGTAATGTTTAAAAATGCTTCTTTTTTGAGTTTGAAAACTTCACTTACCTTCCCTTAAATTTCCTTTACAACTAATGAAACCTTAGGATTAAGATAGTAAAACCATAAGCATCCCCTTTCCCTCTCCCTAAACTACCGCTAATATTAATTAGAGAACGTTCTTACATGAGATAAGACTTCAAAGGAATAACATGCAACAGTCAATCCAAAGTTGGCACTCTATCTATCCAATTGTGTAGAATTCAAATATTTGATTGTATATCTATCCAACAGTTGCTTATATCTTGTAAATTTCATTTTCTGTTAAACTTTTCAGTCATAAAAGTTTCCATCAACTTTTTTTTTTTTTTTGGTAAAGAAATTTCAATCAACTAAAACTACTAAGTTTTATGTCATGTCAAACCAATAAGTTGGTGGATAACATCAAATATAGCAACATTGTAAAACAAACTACTATATATTTTACTTGGGAAAGCAAACCCTACCAATATGACATAAGAAACACCCAGATTGAGTTTGACATGAAAAGATCGCGCTACCTCCTGTTGAGCTCGAAAGCTGCTTATGCATCCTCCCATTGGCTCGCAGTTTTATCGTTTCCTATGCCAAACCGGCAAGGTTCTTGTGCCCATTTTCCTTTTAGATTTTATTTAATTGTTATGTGTATATATATATACATATATATATAACTTAAATATTTACAAAATGCAAAGTATTTGATTATGCACAACCTTCCCTAAAAAAAATCTAACACTTAAGTCTTAATCATAAAGTAAACATTGTTGGTAGTTTGAAGGTTTTTCTACAAAGTAAATAGTGAAAGGAAAGTGTGTAAACATGGTCAACACTTCAACCGTTGGATAAGAATATTCAATTCTTGTGCACCTATCTAATGATTAAAGTGTTAACTAATTTCATACATGGCCATGTATGAAAATCAATGCCATTGTTCATACATGGCTATGTATGGACACAATCAACACACTTGCTGGATAGGAATATTTGGTTCTTTTGCGCACTTATTGAATCGAGAATTCGAATTTCAGGAAGTTGAACACCAAGGTGAGTGGGTGCCCTAAATTATTTTACAGAGTGTTTATTTATTTTATTTTAATTTTTCTTGTATTCCATGCATTATGTTGTGTGCATATTATTATTATTGATACTGACCTTATGGAATTGGAAGCCAGAAAATGGTAAGACAGGTAAGATGCGACACTAGCAGCTGCCCGATGTTTACTATATGAGTGCTTTGATTTTTTGGATGATAGTATTGCATCATGTAGAAATTCCGTCTTAGGATTATTACCACCCGAGTGCTACACTTCAGTAGGGGTAAGGTACTGACTAATCCCCGAACCGTGGTTGCCTGGTCAGCAATACACTTCCGTGGGACAAGGTACTATACCTAGAGACAGATAGCAGTAGGGTATGACATACTGTACACTTGACTGCCCAGGGTAACTAACCTAAGGGTTAGCTGGGGGACCGAGGATCTTTCTGAGATTTGGTAACTCCTACCTACAATGAGCTTGTATCCCTGAGGTCCAACGTACTGGGAAGGGGATACCACCTACGTTGCATAGCATAACACCACTACTGCAGACTTAGTAATGAATTAGGAAGTAGAGTAATGTTAAATGAATCCATAAGCATCATATAAGGTGTGGAGCATTGCATCATTTGTATTGTGTTTGCTTGCTTGCCTCCACTCCTTCACTGAGCATGACATGCTCACTCCTCTTTACTTACTTTTTCTAGGTGATGAGATCGGTGTTTTTCCATCTGCTAGCACTAGTCATGCGACAGTGGCCATCGATTTATTGGCCAATATTTCAGAGGATGAGACTGACTATGGTCCTGACTATGGATGCGATGGCTGTGCTTATAGAGTCCAATTCATTTGAAGATTAGGATGGACTTACCAGATTTGCTTTTTGTGCTTATATTCCACTGGATCATGTACTCTGATGTATATAGTTTGCTACAAATGTATTGAGAAACATGTAAATACCTATTTTGTAAGTATGTTCACATCACCTGAAATTATATATATATATATGTTTTATCACTTAGCTAACACTAAAAAATATGTAATATATATTATGATCGGATTGTTATACATAAGACTAATGATCTTTAGTAGTGTAGTTGTGGTGTTATGATTCTGCTTTTTCAGTCTGGATGCTGAGGAAACAAGATGATTGGATATGATAAGGTGTTTAATGTTGCATACCTTGGCCTTCTGAAGACAAGGTGTGACAGTCACAGTATGCATGCGGCCCAATACATGACCCACAACCACTAAGGGTAGAAGCAATAGCATAACAGTCCTTGGGAAGGAAAAACGGTCATAGCCGACAGGAATATTACTTTTCTATATGTGTTGCACTTCCAATCCACATGCCCAATAGCTCGCCACCTCCTGAGTCCCAATTGCGATTTGTAGCAGCGGCATTGGCCCCAAGCGAACCAAATGGTGGGCCACACACCAAAGTGCCCTGACAATCATAACTGGGTTTGTCGAAATGGTGGCTATAAGCCAAACGATGGAAATCAAGCAGACGGTGAGAAGGACGACAATGGAGAAGCTTAAAGCCAAGGAAATCTCACGAGAACACAGTCGCCAACCTTCTCTCTGTGAAGGAACTCCTCACTGCAGATCCTCTCTGCCACTTTGTTGAACCCGAGAAAGCTTGTCTTCACAAACCCACCCCTCTTTGCATATTGCCAGCAGATTGGTGGTAAGAACCGCCATCATTCTCCTTGACGTTGATGGCCTTGTGGTCCCATCAATCAAGTGAAAAATCGAGATCTCTTCCGTTAAGTGGTTGTTGATTGTAGAATCGTTGTGAGAAAGGGGCAGATGGATGAAGAAGGTGAAGAGGGCGGATCTACTACAAATTAGAGAACCGACTTTAGACCCGATCAACACTGCCACTAGTGGAAGCAACTGCAGAAGGTAGGTGGAAATGGTGAGGCTGATTGTGGTGACTAAGAAGGGAGAGGCGGTGGGGGTGGCTGAGGTGGGGGAGGCGGTGGCAGAAGTGGCAGAGGTGAAGATGGGATGGTGATAGAAGAGATGTAGGGATGGGGTTGGTAGCGGCAGGGGTGGTGGAGGAGGTGGGTGGGGAAGCAGGCGATCTAGATCATCGTCTTCGTCATCGGTAGCGTCGTCATCACCATTTCCAATTAAAGCACAATCCATGGCAAGGACTTGAAAGGAGGAGCAAGAAGGACCATGCACAGAGGTGGAACCTAAAACACGCACAGAGGCCGAGAAACAAACATGCACAGGGCGAAGATAAAACACGCATAACGGTAGAATAATGTGCAAAAAAAAAAAAAAAAAAAAAAACAGAAAAGAAAAGTGAGGGAGAAAAACAATGATCTTGGAAGTATTAATGTAGTGTAGTGTAGTAGAGCATGGTATAGTGTGAGGTAATATAATATTAGATAAGCATATTAATGGTTAAAGTAGTTTAATATTAATCAATTAATATTAGATGAATCATGATTAGGATTAATTAATTAGCTTAATGGTAGTTAATTATTTAGAAATGGATGTTAAGCTTAATTAGTTATATTAATATTAATTTACAAAATAAGCATAATTAGGTTGTTTTTGAGATTTAAAATTAACTGCAAGCGTACGCATCAGTGTAGCTAGGGGTTAAACACAAGGAGAGCAACCACTTTATTTTTGGCTTCTTTTAGTAAAGCGAAAGTGTATCGATTAATTATAGTGATCTACTTTTAACTACCACCCTAAAACAAATGCATCTAAAAGCGTCTTAACCAAAACATCTAGGAATTTAAATACTCTAAACCACATAGATAAAATGTAAATAACTGAAAGTGCTGAAATAAAAAGCAATAAAGTAAATGTTAACGAAAAAGTGTTGAACTAAAATAAATAAAGTAACAGTTCAAATAAAAGGGACAGAGCTAGAGAGAGATAGGTTTCTCTACTTAGACTGAGGGATGCACCACAATTAGTACGAGCTTCCCTACTTGATTAGAAAGTAACTCTTACAAAGGCTTCACTACTTAACTTTAGAGAAAGGGAGGCAAAGTAAATAACTGAAAGAAAAGACAATAAAATGATGGTTCTATAGCTAGAAGGGGCAAAGCCAATGCATCGTCTAGTCAAGAACCTTGGGGGAAAGGGAAAATAATTAAAGTAAAACTAAAATTAAAACCTCAGTTAAGAATGAATGGGTAACAAGAAGAGGGAATGAGAGGGGGTGAGAAGACTTATGAATAAGCCTACCTACCTGAACTTCCATACTTGAATTAAAACTTGTTGTTTCTTATTTGATTTGAAATACTACCAACCCTAAAAATTAAATCTAGAATAAACAAATCTAAAATTGCTAGGCCTGTAGAAGACAAATCTGAACTTTAAAACTTGTGCTCCACACTTTGTTCTTGTCACTTAGAACTAAGCCTAGAACTAGAAAGTAAAATTACATATAAATACCATGAACAATAAATATAAAAAAATTGCATTCATTAAATAAACATCCATTACATAAGTGTTTAAACCAAAAAGTAAGAAGAAGATTGGAAGAAGAACTAGAGAAAACGTAGAGGAAGACTAGAGAAAAGAAAACCCTAAAAGTGAAGTGTGCCCTCTCCCCTCTTGGATAATTTTTATTTATAGGTAATAGGGGGGAGGAAGTCCAATGAATTGGTTATGATCAGGTGGAGGGGAGAGGAGAGAAAATGAGAGAATCATAGGTAGGGGAGAGTCTCTTACGATTTAGGTTTCCTAATTAGGGTTTTTTTAGATCTAAGGTGGTGATGTAGAGGAGAGAGAAGAGAGAAAAGGAGTCTCCAACGATTTTCTTTTTTTTTCTCCTATTTTTTCTCCTTATTTTCTTTTCTCTCTCTTCTACCTTGCACACAAACCCTTTCTTGGACAATTTCCTCCCCTTGCTTTGATCGATTTAGACATCTTCTATTTTAATTTAGAAATTTCGTCCATACCCCTTGAGCTTTAAGGAAGTGGGAAATAGGAGATATTCAACCAAATCTCTAAAAAATAGGAGAGAGAATGTCTTCATTGCACAAGGGGGAGGAGAGAGTGTAGCACCCAAGTGTGGGTCCCTCCTTCTTTGTTGGCATCTAGAATATTCTTTTGTACCCCTGGGACAATTGCAGAAGGGATGGGCCTACATTTCAGCTCTATTCTAGTCCATTCTTCTTTTTCTGGCCCAAAAAGAATAATCACTTATATGGGTGTCAAAACAAATGTGTACTTTTAATGCAGCACATCCATCTTGCTCAGAATTTCGTCTTCTTCGTAGTTAGAAAAAGAAACAGGACCTCTTTACGTGTAAAATTAGAGATATTGCACCCGATAGTCCCTAAGGTCTTTAAAATACAGAACCTACAAAAAGAGAGTAAAACCCAAGGTAGATCCATTCTAAGTATATAAAAATGCATGCTTATATCCTAAGATTTCACACATAAAAGTACTCATTAGGTTGCTTAAAGTAGCACTTTAATTAACGTGTGAACTAAATATATCAAAGATTAATATTAAAAGGATAACCTTTGCTAAGTGGATGCTAATCAGTGAATTTGTCTTCACTTTAAATGTGGATGGAATTACAAAAGGTAATCCAGGACCAAGTGGTGGTGGGTGTTGCCATAGGGATCTCAAGGGTACCGTCTTCTTTATTTTTGCTCATTTTTATGGAGTATGCTCCAATTATGTGGTTGAGATGAGAGCTATAATGGATGGTGTTCATTACTGTATTTCTTTAGGTATCATGAGATTTGCTATTATCTCAGACTCTAAAGATATTGTGCAATCTATTTCTGATGGTAAAAATGCTCATTGGAATTCTTGGTATTGGTCGAACTCTCTATCTAAGCTTTTGTAATCGGCCTCTGTTTCTATTTGGCACTCAGTGAGGGAAACTAATAAGGCAGCTGATGCTTGTGCTAATTTTGCTATTAGTAGTCGTTCAACTTCATGTTTTACAAAGTACAATTCTTTTCTGGACTCAATCAAGATTGCTATCATGGATGATTATTCTCGAATTTATTTTATTAGATCAAAATAGTTTGTTTTTAATGGCTGGTTATAAAGCCATCCTTCCTTTGTATCTGAGTTGGGTTTTGGTTTTATTTTTTTAATTCTTAATTTTGTTTAGTAAAGTCTTAGGATGTTGGGTTCGGGGTAAGGCGGGTTATGTCCCCCCCCCCATTGTATTTCTTCATTTATCTTCTATCCATAAAATTTTTGGGTCCAGCCAGGGGAACCCAGATAAGTTCCTGGTAAAAAAAAAAAAGTGTTAACTAAATATATGTACGTTCTACCCAAAAAATAAATAAATACATATATGTACGAGTAGTATAATTGTTTAAAGGGGAAAAAAATGCTACCTCCTAGTTTATCCTACAACCACATATATGAGAAAGTGGAACCAGGTAGTGAAAAGATGCCCATGCATCGACTCCACTTCCTATGCATATGGGTATAGGGTACACTAGGAGGTAGCGTTCTTTAAGCATTGATTAAAATAGTTGATGTACATAAATAGAATTTAATACATGACATAGCGATACACATTTATCTTATTTTATTTTATTTTATTTTTATTTTTTATATGATGAAGGATGTCCCTACATCCATTGGAGTGGAAATAGTTCCTATAAGCTCCCGTAAGCTGTTTCCAATCCAAAGAGAGTAGGAGCCCCAAGGAAGAAACAAGAGTGGTGCAAAGGGGATTCAAACCAGAGTAAGATGCTTACTGAAGAACTTTACCCACTAGGAATCACCAATGCACCGCCACCTTGGTGTCAGTAATTGTTGGCACGAAAATCCTCCCTATGCTATGATTAGTTGACCATGTCAGTGTGTGTGCTCGGGCGTGCCAGAATCTTTCCTAATCGGATTCAAAATCAAATTTGACATTGATCAAATGATTTGGGTTCTACTCTTTCCCCGATCGCTCCAAGGACTTTTGTGAATCAAAACCTCAGAAGGATTAGAGAATTAAATTATATTATATCCCTCAAAAGAGTTTTTGAAATACAGATCACTAGAGCCTAATGTATAGACTCCGTGGATTGGAAATTCAAAGAAGTGAATGTAAGAGTTCTACTCCATCTCTAATTCTAAGTACAGGAATGAAAAATATAAAATTGAAATAAAGAGTTGCATTGTTGTTAGGTTTGTTTGATTTGTTGATTGTTTTCCTTCTTCCACCACAGTCCCTTTTATAGTTTATTTGAAAGGTCCTCCTCTTTTGCCAGTTTCGTAATTGTAGGAACCCATGTTTAATCATGTCCTTAGTGGGGCAGTTAATTGGTTATAATTGCCTTAACCACTTAAGCCGGACTCGATCAGCTGACCGTAATCATATCCATAGTGGGGTAGTTAATTGGTTATAACTGCATTAGTCCACTTATGCTGGACTCAGTCAGTTGACTGTAAAAAGTCAAAATGTTGACTGTAAAAAGTCAAAATCGGTCAGCTAACCATAAAAAGTCACAATCAGTCAGCTGACTATAAAATTTCACGATCAGTTATCTGACCGTATTTAATCAGTCTACTCGATCCACCTAATGGTTATTCTGATTGATCAACTCCTTAGTATAAGGTCGTCATTTTTTTTGGTCAACTTCATTACCAGTCAGCTCCTTAACACAATCGGTCAATAAATCGATTGTCTTGGTACATGGCTGTTGTAGGGGCACACGATGTAGTGCTTGTGCAGTCATAGATTGGATATTTCTTCTCTTCTTCTCTCAAGATCCGCTCATAGCAAGTGGCTTGTGCCACTAACTGACTCAGGTCCATGAACTCTTGACCAGAAAACCTCTTTCTTAATTCTATATGTTACACTCGTGCCCTGACCCGGTCTAATTTGAACTGTTGTGATAGGTCTCGGACCGAAGATCTAAAGTACAGTCGAGTTTTGGCTCACGACTGCCTATTGCCAAAGGAGAAGAGATGACCCCATATGCTCGTTCATTGCTTACCAGTCCAACTGGAGGGGATTCGTACCTTCCAATTCCAGACGGTAAGTGACCCGACACCTCACACTTGAATCCTAGCACACATAAAAAATTGTCGAAAGACCATGAGTATGACCGAGGACAACTACCCATGCGAGACCAATTGGAGGACAACAAGTAGTCAAGACAGCAATAGGCCACCAGAAACAGCCTAGGCCTGAATCCGATGACTATTTTCGATGACTAAACAAGCTGCTATAAGGGTTTCGATGCCCATGGGTCCCACCACTCGCATCGTAGATAGTCCCGGATGATCCCAAATCATCCTTCACACCTTCCTTGTGACATGAGCACTTTATAGACCTAAGTGGTCGGGTCTTCATGTGTTCGAAATCGAATTAACCCGATTAGACCAAATAGGGTTAAGCCAAACGGACCTTAAGGCCCAATTTAACTCATAAGTTAGAAATGAGGATTTCATTTCCTCATTTCTCCCTTTGGCCAAAACTTAAGAGAGGAGAGAAAGGAAGAAGAAGAAGAAGAAGAAGAGGAAAAAGAGGAGGAAAGGGCTTACCTTGGTGCCGGCTACCGCCTAATTGTCGGAATCCTTGCCAGAGGTAAGTGCAATCACTTCTACTTCTCTCTCTCTTCATTTTGACCTAGGATAAGCTAATTTGGGATGAAATCTTAGTGCACAAGCCATGTTGAGCTCGGCGAATGCATGTTCTACCTCCACGGTGCCATTGTCGAGCTCAAACCGAGTCCGGTGAGCTCCGACAATAAGAATGACCAAATTACTAACTAGGGTTTCGATCATCCGATCAACATATCTCCCAAATGGATTGGTGAAATCAGGATTTTATTAGCTTAGAATGATGCTAGGAACATCCCCTACAAACTCCATGGAATAAATCCTGGTGATCGGGCTTGAGTCAGAAAACCCCAATTTGTGTGGATAGTTGCTATACTACCATTGGAAGCAAGCCACTGGAAACACTGGGGCTGCTTCAGGTGGGCTGTTTTCAGTGACTACCTGAGCCTTAGGAGCTCTCTACCACCTTTATGAAAACAACACTAATATTTTCGATGGAAAGTGTCTGTTTCCGATGGGTGTTTACGGTGACATTACTGTCACTGATGGATCTTGTCTGTACCCTTTAAGGGTGAACCATATGGGCCCCTCCAGGTGTTTTAGACATGTATTGATGTTTGGTTACCCTTGTGCCTAGGTCAGTGACGTGCAGGTGCCCCGATGTCAGAATTGAGTTGATCGATCGGTGGCCATACTTAAACCCTAACACACGCGAGTGTAAACAAGGTGAGGGATGGTTGCTTTTTATTTTTGGGAATGTTTAATTATTGTAGAATTTCTCATATGTGTAGATTTAACATGTTTAATTACATTTCTCACATGTTATATTTTTATGATCATGATATGAATTGTTATGATTATGTATAGCAGGATCCAGTGCGACCGAGGTGGTACTGGTATCGTGATCTCCGCATGTTTGATGTATGTATGAGAAAAAATCCGACGTGGCCAAGGCGGTACCAATGTCGTGATTGTCGAATTTGTGTTGCATTCATGCATTGATTATGTGCGTTAGAGTTAGTTGTGGTTGTGGGTTACACTTTGTGACCGATTTGTTACCATATATCGTGTACCCCGAGACTACATTTCGAACTGGATACGCTTCGTGGTCGATGATTGGTACCGGTGTTATGTAGTCTATACTCAACAGTTGTTTGCATGATAGATTAGGTAAACGGTCATGGGTTACACCTTGAGGCCGATGTGTTCTAGGTATCGTGTACCCCAAGACTGTACTTGAAAATGGATTACACTTTGTGCAGACTTATTACCAGTATTGTGTAATCCATACTAACTGCATCATTATGAAGGCATGTAGTATGTATGCGGTTAGGAATCACTCCCTATGCTATGAACCCTTGCCTACAGGGGTTAAGGTATTGGATAACCCATTGTGGTATGTTCGATGTGATTTTTTAGAACACCACACCCGTGGTACGATGTGATTGTTGCTAGAGGCTGGAACTTGTCAAGCGTGGTAGATGATTGGTACCGGTGCCATGACAGCTAGGAGGGGGTTATCAGGGGTTTACTGGGTGACCCATGGTAGCATACGGAGACGGCCAAGACTCTATTCAAGACTAGGGTTTGTATCCCTGCATAGTCGATGGTGATTCTGAGACGAGGGATACAGCCTAATGTGCCGTAGTAGCATTTACCAGACTTAGTTGTGATATTAGGTGGATAATAAAATAAATGAATTACATCATGAGCATGATAGACTATGTATTTAATTTCTGTAGTCAAGCATCATAAATTCTTACTGTGACTGTTATGCTTAGATGTGCTTGAGCCCCACCCCTCACTAAGCGAGTTGAAAAGCTAACCCCACGTATACACCCCTTTTTAGTTGATGATGCAGGTACTATGGTACCGATGGTGTGTGATCCAGTATCCTTTGGGTCAAAGTACAGTGTGAGTGACTGGTGGATGCCAGAAGTGAAGGAGCATGATTAGGATTGTGCTTCCGATCACTATGCTTACGACGCACCATGAGATTTGCATCATACTTTTGATTCTTTTGACGTAGATTGTGGATGATATATTTTGGAATTATGTTTATAAGTCTTGGATATTTGTAACAGAATAATTTGGCTATGGGTATTATATTATCATTAGATATTTCTCCATTTTATTGATGATTCCGCTATTGTACTCTGATTCCGCTGCTTTTGGTTGGTTTGTGATGTGAGATTGTGAAATGTTAAGGTACTGCTATCAGAGATCCTGGTAGGTTCGTAAGACAGGTACGTGTCTTAATCATACCATCGGTATTCCTATACGTAAGTTGGTTCTACTGGAAGTGGGGTGTGACACTATAGATAGGCCGCTAAGGGCCATTTTTACAAACTCGCTTTCTTACAAGTTGACCACGCATCGGTGTTTTGCATCCTTAAATCTATGGAGAAACTGGTTGATGGCTTTGCCATTCTCCTAATGCATCCTTGCCAAGCCGGGCACTGATACCGTGGGTTCAGTCCTATAAAACTGGAGATGGAACTTGTCTGCCATTTCTCCCTAGTTCTGAATGGAATTGATTGGTAAATTGCAATACCATGAGAAGGCCACTCCGGTCAACGAGTTAGGGAACAATCTTAGCTTTAGGATCTCACTTGTTCCTATGGTCCCACATTGGACAATGAAATGAGTGATACGATCCACTGTGGACACATTGTCCTCCTCTCCAGAGAATTTAGAGAATTTAGATGTCTTCAAATTTCCGCCCATGTCAGCCAAATCTAGATATTCGGGGTATGGCTTCTGATACATGGGTCTTATGACCGGTCAAAAGATAAGGTTGATCTGGTTAAATTACCTTTACTAGCTCCTCCCGGTCAACCACCATATGGTTGCCTTGGCCTACTAGGGTGTTGCCATCAATGTAATTGTCATTGATCACAAAATAGCTTGAACTTCCAATATGACTAGGCTGACTAGCCTGATTGGGTTAACCGATCATGTAACTAGGCTGACTAGCATGGTCAGGTTGACCAACCGTGTTAATCCCAAAATGAGCTCCATCCGTGTGACCATGCCCTTGGCTAGATAAAAGTTGACTAACATTGGTTTGTTGATTCCACACATTTGGCTAAATTTAAGCCATAAAAATTGTGAATAATTGGTCAAAGTGGCAATCTAATAGTTGGTTACATTGATCTGTGATGTCCTGTATAAGGACATTGACCAACCGGCATAGTTCCTCATGCATAACTATCACTACTTGGCGAATCATGTCTTCACTAATCTCATTTGTCTGTGCCCCTGATGGGATGGTTCCAACATTGTGCTCAAGGCTTGGTGGTGTTAGAGGATCACCAATTACTTTTGCCCCCAAGTTTTAAGCCCTTCTTCTTCTTGGCATCACGATTTCTTATCAGAGGGTTCCACTGGGCGTGCCAATTTTGTTGGCGACAGATCCGCACGATAGAAAAGTGATAGATGTGTGGGCGTGCCAAAGTTGTACAGACTCGAGAGACCGATCAATAGAATATTGACTGACTTCTAACCACGGAGAAAGTGAGGTCTTTCCATGCCTCGATCGCTCCAAAGACTTGAAAGTAAAAAAGCAAACTCATGGAATGAATAGACAGAAAAGGAACTCCTTCCATTAAAATTGGTTCAAGAAGAACACAACACATTACATCACTTATGGAAAACAAGGGACAACCATGAAAGTAAACTAAGGAAGACCATGACGAACCACGAGGTGTCATGTTCTTTATGACAATCATGATGAAGCACAGGATGTCATAGTCTTGGCTAAGCAATAGAATTGACCTGTTGAGAAAAGTACAAAGTAAAACTAATCTAAGGAAATGTAAAAAGATAATTGATGCATTGTAGTTTGTTTGATCGGTTGGAGATCCCTTCTTCTTCCATTGAAGCCCTTTTTATAGGTTTATGTGAAAGATCCTGCTCTTTTGATAGATTCATAACTGTAGGAACCCATCTGTCACATGCTTAGTGGGGTAGTTATTAGAATCACGCTCCATTGATTGGTTGTAACTACCTTAACCGCTCAAGCTATATATTTGTAACTTCCTTGGAACTAAATCACATTTGTAGAAATCATGTTGATTGACACTCGGTCAATTTGAACATAAAAAGTCACAACCAGTCAGTTGACCATAAAATGCCACAATGAGTCAGCTAACTGTAAAATGTCATGATCAGTCATCTGAGTATATTCGGTCAGTCTGTTCAATCCACCTGATAGTTATACTAATTGATCAACTCCTTAATACAAGGTACAAGGTTGTCATTTTTGCCCAACTTGATTACAGGTCAGCTTAACCAGT
Source organism: Macadamia integrifolia (assembly GCF_013358625.1). NCBI lineage: Eukaryota > Viridiplantae > Streptophyta > Magnoliopsida > Proteales > Proteaceae > Macadamia > Macadamia integrifolia. The sequence continues at coordinate 3,804,667 of NC_056562.1, read as the reverse complement.
AAGCTCCTTAACACAATCGATCAATAAATTGACGTTGAGTTATTGATCGATTGTCTTGTTGGACGGATTTGCTAAAATCGGGTACCAATAGTAATATATATTAGTTAGCCAAACATAGTCAAACCTATGGAATTAGGATGTACATATTTAGGAGAATATTAAAAATTTAGCTTCTAGTAAAGGACAATTTTTACCAAGCAAAGTGAGTACCTAACATTTCCCGACCTCTGGATTAACTAATAGAATCAAAATTGACTCTTTCCACTCACTAGGATAGAACCACTTCTTTTGGGTCTTAGGCCCCATATCCTAGATGACAACACCTTTTCATGCTTACTAGGTCATTGCACCTATTCTACCAAAATAAAAAAGTGATTGTACCTACAATTACTCAATTCGGGCAAAGAACTAACCTCAATAGCTCATTGAAAAGGGATGTTTTGGTCATTGTGACACAACCAAGGTCTCCTTCTAGAAATGATTACTAGTGATTGCACCTATAATTACTCAAATCGTATGAAGATCTACTCATTACTCATATCATAAAAGTAGGTTGGGTGGTAGATTATCTTAGTGGTTGACATAACACGTGTAGGATGTTCTAGCTTGACCGATCTATATGGTACATCAAGTAGAAAACCGGTATATTATTATAGAACTCTGTTGTTATAAACCTGTGACTGATTTGTAGTGATGTATTAAGTTGATAGCCACCATCTATTATAATTAGTCATAATCAGTCAATTTTTTTTGCATGAATCTTTATGCTCATCCTACTTAGAATCCCTATATAACCGATTTCAACAAATTGGGATAAGGTTTTGAATGTCATTACTATTGTATGAAAACCTGCTATTAAAAAAGGGTGTTTTGATTATTGCCGCAGAACCGAGGTCTCCTTTCAGAAAACCTTTTCACAAAAAGAAGAAGATAATAAAAGGAAAAGTTACATGACTATCCACTTTTGAGTTTCTCTTTACAAAATTACCCATCAAAAGTTTCAATTAACAAAAATACCCAAAATTAGGTTTCCCTTTACAAAATTACCCACTTAAAGTTTAAGTTAACAAAAATATCCAAAATTGAGTTTGGGTTTACAAAACCACCCATTCAAAGTTTTAGTAATAAAAAAATATATGATTATATATAGAAGATGAAGAATCACTATTTTGGGTAGTTTTGTAAACCCAAACCTGATTTTGGATATTTCTGTTAACTGAAACTTCGGGTGGATAGTTTTGTAAACCCAAACCTAATTTTGGGTATTTTTGTTAACCACAACTTTTTGTGGGTAATTTTGTAAAGGAAAACCCAAAAGTGGGTAATCATATAATTTTCCCACGATAAAATAAGGGTAATTTATAGCGACACCCCTTAGAGAATGTCACTATTATAAGAATACCCCATCTGTTTCATCAAATTAGACTCAGACCCTATACCGTCAGTCACTGTTAAGTCAAGAATTAAAATGACTGTTATACCCTATTCATTAAAACTCATGATTTTAACCCAATTCCTCTTTATCCCTGTCTATACTCATCCTCACCGAGATATGGAATGGTCTGAGTCGAATTAGTACCTCTTTCCTTTGTTCCTGTCTATGATCTACCTCTGAATTGTATAGATAATCTCATGGTTGTATACTCATATCTGTCTCTTCCAATGAATCCCAAAAGCCTTGATCGAGTATAATCTCATGGTCGCCTTGTATTTATTTTTGTTTCTGGATTATGTTGTGCTTGTCTAACCTCGCTCTCTATGAGATGGGTTTGCATTTTTATTTCGGATGTGGTCAAGTAAGTGAGAGAAGAAATACAGTTAATGAGGGAGGCCGTAGAGGTGATCCATCACCTCCACCATGACAAAGGAGGTTCAGGATCCAATGCCGGTGTTCTGTGTCATCTGCAACTTAGTAAGGTGAAGTTGCCTCCTTCCTTTTGGGTGTACAAATGGGTGGTCGGTTTGGTTCGCAGAAGGGTTCGACACTTCATCCTGGGTTCTATAGTTTGCCTATGACACCAACTCAAACACCTACTCGTAGTGGGATGAGTTATCTGGATATCTGGGAGAAGGGTTGTACTGTGGAGGAAGAGCCTCCAATGGAGAAGGTCGAGTATGGGAGGGATTTACGAGCCAAGCTCTTTGAGAAGCTGAGCAAGGAAAACTCACTGGAGTAGGTTTTGTCTTCTCCTGCTCCGGCATCGGTGCCCGATGTTGGCTGGGTGTCGGAACTTTTGAACTAAAAATTGATGAGGGGTTTTGAAAATTATTTTCCATTTTTGTTGACGTATTTTGGGTTCAATCTATTGCTCTGATTTTTCAGATAGTGAATATTTTAAGAAAGATGAAGAATTGGAGTAGTAGTACCGAGAGATTGATGTAAATAGATGATGATGTTGGTTGTTGCTGAGAAGGGCATCTTTTTTGGTGGGTTTTCTGTGAAGATCAAGGAGAAGGAACAAAGGAAGAAGGAAGAAACAGGTGGGTTTGGGTATTTTAGATACTTCATATTTAGTAATGATATTTTAGTATTTAAAATAAAATATAGTACTTGATATCAGCATATAAGGTATATTCTTTAACAGTGACTGATGGTAAAAGGTGTGAGTCTAATTTGATGAAACAGAGGGAATGTTCTTATAATAGTGGCATTCTCTAAGAGGTGACACCGTATATTACCCATAAAGTAATGCTAAAAGCGGGGTGTTTTAGGTAACCTATCGAAATCTTGAGGAGCCAACTGAATAACATGCTCCCCCATACAAAAACGTGGATGGAGTTTGGGATCAGGAGAATAGGAATGTGAGTAGAACCTTTCTGGGCCTCACCATATTTTCAAAGTCCACATGGTGGTTAATGGCGTCACCGCTCTTTCACGACCTCATACTTAGAGAGTCGACAGTTACACTCCACCTGGACAGTGAAAAGCCGGGTATGGCTTGGCGTCACCACTAGCATCGCCTTCCAGTAAGTCACAAACACTCACGTGCTCAGCTCTCACTCGCGTCAACTCATAACGCCATTGTTTAACCCCGCCAATTAACTAACGGTGCCACCCTCACACTGTACAATGCAGAGTAGAACTTACGAATAGAAATGCATGGAACACTTTCTCCTGAAAATCCCGAGGGTTCCTTCTCTCTCTCGGATCCACAATGAAAGCCATTCTTCTCAGGACCTGTTCGGCATTGACTTGATCATCCATGGTCCTCGGTTCACCGAAGATCTCTTTCTCCTGCACCGTCGAGGATTTCGTCTATTGAAATTGTATATTGGCATTCACTTTAATGAGTGTACAATGGTGCTCTTATATAGAGATTACAGTTATTGAGTTATAGACAAACTCTATGATCACCTGTGGGAGACTCAAACTCTAATATTAATGGGGTAGGACTCTATTAATATATGTGAGTAATGGACAGAAAGTCTATTATCACATGTGAGAGTCCTATTCCAACTCTGCTGTCTCATGAGGTAGTCTTGGACTGCAAGTAGTCTCTAGAATTTGTGCTCACTGAAAATGCCTATAATGTAGGAGAGGTTGTTGAGTGTGAGTATGACTCTAGAGGTTGAGTTCGAGTAGGACACTAACTGTCCTGATACACCCCCTCAAGGTGGGGATTTGAATGGTTGAATCCATAGCTTGTCCCGTAGAAAGGAGAACCGTGTAGAGCTGAGAGCTTTGGTAAGGATATCGGCTATCTGGTCATGTGTTGAAATGAACTGCACTTGAAGTTCCTTAGAGGCGACTTTATCACGAACGAAGTGGAAGTCAATTTCAATATGCTTGGTGCGAGCATGAAAGACCGGATTGACCGAAAGGTAAGTGGCCCCAATGTTGTCACACCAAAGAATGGGTGCAATGGGAACAGGGATCCCTAATTCCTCAAAGAGAGAGCGAAGCCAAGTGAGTTCGGCGCAGGCATCAGCCACTGCTTTGTACTCAGACTCGGTGGAGGAGCGTGCAACCATCTTTTACTTCTTAGAGGCCCAGGAGATCAGATTAGGACCCATATAGATGGCATAGCCTCCTGTGGATTTGCGATCCGCACTATCACTAGCCCAGCAAGCATCAGAGAATGCTTGTAATTGGAGGGAACTAGATTTGGAGATGAACAACCCATGGTCCTTGGTTCCTTGGAGATAGCATAGAATCTGTTTGACTAGTGTCTAATGGTCTTCGGAGGGGGCATGCATGAACTGGCAGGCACGGTTCACTGAATAAGCCACATCAGGCCTGGTGAGGGTGATGTATTGGAGAGCACCGACAATGGAGCGATACCTGGTGGGGTCCGAAAGAAAGACACCTCCTGTGGAAGATGCTACAAAGGTGGTGGCCATGGGAGTAGTGACGAGCTTACAATCAGTCATGCCAGCCCTCTGGAGGAGATTAATGATGTACCGGTGTTGAGAGAGGAGGACACCATTAGACCGATATAGGCTTCAATACCAAGGAAAAAGTTGAGACGACCAAGATCCTTGATAGAGAATTCTAAAGCAAGATGATGAAGGAGAGTCTGAACATTAGTTGGTTGGTTCCCTGTAACCAAGATGTCATCGACGTAGACAAGGACATATGTGACAACAGAGCCTTGCATGTAGATAAATAGTAATGTGTCGGTTTGGGATGACCGAAAATCGGAGTGAGTGAGGAACTCAGTTAACCTGTGAAACCAAGCCCTAGGAGCCTTTTTGAGCCCATAGAGGGACTTGTGGAGGCGACAGACATGATTAAGGCACAGGGCATCTTCAAAACCCTGGGTTGAGCCATGTAGACTTCTTCAGATAGAATACCATCCATCCGTTAGAGATGTCCAAGGAGAGGACCGTTCGTATGGTAGTAGGTTTGATGATAGGGCTAAAGGTCTCATGATAGTCAAGATCAGGTTGTTGATGAAATCCTTTAGCAACTAAATGGGTCTTATAGCGCTCAAGGGAGCCATTTGCCTTTCATTTGATGCGGTACACCCACTTGCAGCCAACCAAATTCATAATTTCCCTGTAAGGCACAAAAGACCAAGTACCATTACGTAATAAAGCATTAAATTCATCAGACATAGCAGAACGCCAATGAGGAACCTTGTGGGCTTGGGAGAAGCATGTAGGTTCAGCCGGGTCAGGTGATGTGATGGTAGAGAGGGTCAGGGGGTCAGCATAGAGATCGTGTAGGGTTCTGGCCGGTTAGGGTTAGGTGAGGCGAGAAAGGAGGGGATATGGGAGAGGGTGGTTCGGGTAGGGGCGGTTCTGGGGTGGCAAGGAGAGGGATGGGTGGGTTTGGGAGGGTAGGCGGAGGGCTAGGGTGAGGTTGAGGGGTAGGTATGTTAGGTGCAATGCCCCACGGGGGAGGGGTAGTAGGAAGATGGTGGTGCAGTGTGAAATGGGAAAGTAGATTCGTCAAATCTGACATGACGGGATATGTAGATACGACGGGTGATGAGATCCATGCAACGATAACCATGATGGGAAGGGCTATATCCTAAGAGAACACATGAGGCAGAACGGAGTTCAACCTTGTGATGATTGTAAGGACGGAGCCATGGATAACAAAGGCATCCAAAGATTTTTAGAAAAGAGTAGTCCGGAGAATTGCCTGTAACTAACTGATGGGGGGATTTGTTACCTGTGACAGAGGAGGGCATGCGATTGATGAGAAAGATGGTGGTTTCAAAGGCATAATCCCAGTAAGCCTGGGGAACAGCTGCATGGGATAGTAGGGTAATCCGAGTTTCAGCAATGTGTTTGTTACGACGTTCAACTGTTCCCTGTTGCTCATGAGTATGAGGGCAAGATAACCTCTGTTGGATGCCCAACTTGGCAAAGTAAGATGGGAGAGTACGGAATTCTCCCCCCTAATCAGTTTGAATGGCTCTAATGGAGCGAGAGAACTGACGTTCCACAAAGGCTTGAAAAGTACGAAAGGCAGAGTAAACATCAGACTTCAACTTTAAAGTAGTAAAACTCAAAGTAAACATTAGAAAGAGAAAAGGAAGAGTGAAACTCAAAGTAAACATTATTGTCACGGTAAAATTGTTGAACAGATAACAAAGAACAAGTGAGAGAGGGAACATGTAAAACAGTAGAAAGAGAAAAGGAACGAGAAGGAGAAGAGATGGAAGCAGTGCCTATGTGAGATATAGGAAGGCCCTTACCATTACCAACCACAAGTTGGTTATTACCTATGTATGGATCATAGGAGGAGAATTGGGTTAAGTCAGGGGTGGAATGGTGGGTGGCTCCAGTATCAGGGATCCAAGAGGTGGTGAAGGATTGTGGAGGTGTGGGGTGATGGGGTGGAGGTGCGATGGTAGGGGGTTGAGGGGTAGGGAAGGGTGTAGTATGATAGGCATTGGGTTGAGGTGGTGGCCGATTGTAGGGATGGGGAGGGGTAGGTAGAATGGCGGCTCTGGTAGGTCCCTATGGGCGGTAGTAGTAAGTGTCTGTCTGATGATTAGTGCATCCACAGATTGTGCATGGATTGTGAGCGAATGCATTAGAGCGACCAAATCCACTAGCACGACCACGACCTCGACCTTGGGAGGAGCTTGTACCACGACCACTAGTGGAAGGAGGACCACGACCTTGGTGACTGACATGGGCTGATGCATTGATGGCAAGATCAACAATGGGAAGGCATGAGTGGAGAAGGTTCTCGTGACTCATAAGGAGACCATGCATGTCGGTGTAGGAGATGGGCTCCTTTTGTGCCATCATAATGGAGGCAAGGGCTTGATATTCAGTGAGTAGGGCCCGAAAGATGTGGATGTTAAAGTCTTCGGATGGGAGGGGCTTCCCTGCAGCTGCTAGCTCATTGGAGAGATGCTTGGCTCGATGGAGAAACTGAGTAATGGTCTCATCTGGTTTGTGAACCAGATTTTGAAGTTAGACGTTGAGAGACAGAATCCTGGTTGTAGATGGAGAACTGAATGTAGCATGGAGTCCATCCCAGATCTCTTTGCTAGTGGTTCGTCCAACTGCTAATGAAAAGACTTCTTCAGAGAGAGGCGATGAGAAGGCTCATAATAAAAGCATCTTGTTCACGCCATGCCTTGGCTTTGATAGGGTCTTGAGGGCAACGATTGTCACCGGTGACATAGTTGAAGAGGCATTGGCCAGTGAGATAGTGTACGACCTGTGTGCACCAATAAACATAGTTCTTAGATGTGAGCTTTAGAGATATCATATGATGAGCACCAGATAGGGATGTGGGAGGTGGGGATGATTCGGCCATGGTAGAAGAGGGAGGAGTGTGTTATTGGAGATAGTGGGGTGTGGGTTAAACTATAGGTGAGAGAGGGACATTGGGCTATTTCTTCTTCTTTTTTTTTTTTTGCAAAGAAGTTGTAAAGAAGAGGGGGCGTAGGCTATTGGAGAGGAGAAAACGTGGGGAGGAGGAGGGTGCTCGATGGAGCTTTATGCAGCTCGTGCTACCATGTTGAAATTGTATATTGGCATTCACTTTAATGAGTGTACAATGGCGCTCTTATATAGAGATTACAGTTATTGAGTTATAGACAAACTCTATGATCACACATGGGAGACTCAAACTCTAATATTAATGGGGTAGGACTCTGTTAACATATGTGAGTAATGGACAGAAAGTCTATTATCACATGTGAGAGTCCTATTCCAACTCTGCTGTCTCATGAGGTAGTCTTGGATTGCAAGTAGTCTCTAGAGTTTGTGCTCACTGAAAATTCCTACAATGTAGGAGAGGTTGTTGAGTGTGAGTATGACTCTAGAGGTTGAGTTCGAGTGGGACGCTAAATGTCCTGATACCATCGACGCTGCACTTTTCTCCGGCGAAAACAAGTTGTCTCCATCTCCGTCTCCGTCTCTGTCTCCGTCTCTGTGGTCTCTGCATTTGTAGATTTAGGACGAAGCTTCGAGGAGTATTAGGCAAGCGAAGTCAGAATCTGACATGTCATGCTCACTTAGAAAAGATCCCGGTAGGTTTTCTATGTTGACTTTCGCTGGATATCAGTGTTTTTCAGCAATGATTCCGGAGGAGGAAGAAGAGTTGGGTTTCGTTGACGGCGGTGCCAGAAAAGGTAAGAAGTTAGGTGGAGGGAACAGCAGTGGCGACAACGATGGTGGTGGTTTTTTCACTGGAGGTAGTGCAAATCAGAGCAAGATCGATGCTTATTATCAAAAGATGTTGAAAGCAAGTCCTGGAGATCCACTTCTTTTAAGGAATTACGGACAGTTCTTGCATCAGGTATAATATTAATCGATCAATAATAGATCAATAGAAGCTGAAATGTTCATGAAAATTCTTTTTTTTTTTTCCTGGTAAAATTCTAGTTTGATTTAGGTTTTCATTTTGTTGATATTTGATTGATTGCTCTATTTGATGTAGGTGGAGAAAGACGCAGTGAGAGCTGAAGAGTACCATGGAAGAGCGATATTAGCGAGTCAAGGGGACGGTGAAGTGTTGTCTCTGTATGGGAAGTTGATCTGGGAAATGCATAGAGATGAACCCAGAGCCAATTCTTAATTTGAACAGGCTATTCAAGCCCCCCCTGATGACTGGTACGAACAATAAACAATTTTCAAAATACTCCAACAACTAAGTAGAACAGATTTTGAGGATTTTTTATTATAAATTTTGAGAAAAGCTTATTAGTTTTGGTTGGTGATTGCAGCTTTGTGATGGGATCATACGCACAATTCCTTTGGGATGTAGAAGGAGACGAAGAACAGGGAGAAAAAATTGGAGCAGCTGCTATCCTCACTCTCTGCATCTGATGACTTGCACCCTCCAATGGACTCCGTACCTGTTTCTACTACTAACTAACGAGGAGTAGCCATGATTAATAACCCAGTAATAAAAAATAAGAGAACCTAACTATTATTAGTCAGGTTAAATTAGAGAGAGAGAATGGACATTGTAGAGGCTTTAGTATGTACTTGTTAATAGTATTAACTGTAATTATGTAAAGTTGTAACCCCAACATGTCAAGTTTTGTAAAAAATTTCAGCTTACTCATAAAAACGCTGCAAGTTACTGTTATAATTACAAGAGCTCACCTTTTCTTCTTTTTAAATATTTCTGCTACTCAAGAAAATAAAGGTTTCTTCTATTCTTGTGAATTAGAAAGTTTAAAGCTCGAAGAAAGGCAAAGTCAATTAATTGTTCAGTAAACTGGAGCTTAAAATTTGAAGGGATCCCACAACTATAGTACTGTGTTGAGATCTCAAACCATAAAATGACACCCTCAGTCGCCCTCAAGGCTTCTCAACTCAAGAGTTGAGGTAGTTTTGAGCATGGCTTAAGAACTTGGAATCGAGTAAAGATCACCAGTCTGCTGATTTTGGTTCAACTGCTATTTGAATAGTTCTTAGATTTGATTGGACACTGCCCAGCTTGGTTGAACTCAGTAAGCGTAGAATCAGTGTTTAATCACAACTCACAACCGTTCAAAATTTTTTTTTGATAGGTAGGGGAGGGAAGTAGGTAACAGCCAAGGAGGCTATTAAAATGGAGGTCGATTTGGGATTGAACCTGATGTGAATCGAACATGCAACCTTCTGATCTGGAGTCAGACACGCTACCATTGCGCCATGGATCTACTTCAATTTTTATCTTATTTCTAAGACTCCATTGAGCTTTCACAGCTTTATGCTTCTTAAATTTCTAATTGTATAAATACATGTGTTGTGGCGAGAAATTGTCATTAGCTTTTCAGTGCGTCTTGTATAGAAGAACAAACACGAGAGTGAGCACCAGATTGTGCATCCCTGGGTATTTATAGCTGTGGAGTGGCAGTCATAGAGAGTCCCAATTAGGTCATTCTCAGACTTCCAGTAAGAGAATATGTTAAGAGTTATACTTGGAGAGTGTGTATCTCAAAGATATCCCAATTATTCGAGCTTTCCATATCCCGCGTGATGTGGGAGATCCCCTTCTTTCTAGGGAAGATTTGGAGTCCTTATTGGTGACCCTTTTTTTTTTTTTTTTAATTTTAATTAGGATATATCTGCTCTCTTGGAAATTATGTACCAGATTAGGAATAAGTTTCCTCATAGCGAATATGCTCTTTGCCGAGGAATTCATTGAGCGTCTGAGAGCCTAGCGATAGCAAGTCGGTAGCTTAGTTGTCAAGCTACCTCCACCAAGAGCCAACAACTAGTTATTCTTCTCTGTGCCAGGCCTGTGGATGTGGTTACAGTCTGATCGCTCGGATGTGGCTCAAATTCCAACCTGATTAGAGCCCAACTGTAGCTCGGGATGTGGCTTGGCCGTTCCCGCTTGCCGACCTTTAAATGTAGGTGTACCTTGGTCGCTCAACAACTAGCCCACTGAACATGGACATGGGTCGGCCGCACTGTACCTGGCCCAAATTGTTAGACCCATGCTCAAAACCCTGGGCTAATTTCAACTTTTGGTCAAAGGTGATGCACCCAAGGTGATAACCACTGGTAATTTGTGGATTGCCCTGCTCACTGCAAAGATGGGCTATAAACCACTGAAGAAGTCAAGGTAAGTACTCTGCCATTAAAGAGAATTACCTAAACCCCAGTAATGAGATGCACCAAGAAAGGGCCGATACATTTGCAAACACCTAAAGAACCCTCCACACAACCAAAAGATACTATCCCACCTAAAGTGGACCAAAACAACCCATAGTGGCTGATGGTCACTGGTTGATGGACACCAGTCAGTGAACACCCTCGGGTGAGAGTGTTGGATAGAAAAGGGTTATGTGGTCGTGCGGCCGAGCCCTCGCACGTGTGCACCTCAAACCACTTCCAATAACTGGTACAACCTACCAGGGAGTGGATTAATGTGTTGGATCACTCTGACGTGGGACCATAGTGCAAATTAGGGAATTAACCCAGTAATGAACTCATTTAATTTCCAAATGAACCTTAGTTCACTTAAGTTACTATCAATAGAGCTGTTAGCTCATTCATTTCATTGTTTACCAAGTTTAGGACAAGAGAAGCAGAGAAGGGAGATTGGAGAAGAAGAAGAAGGGGAGGAGCAAGGAAGGAATCACTTCCACTCACCCTACATTCTTGGTGAGTTACACTCTCTCTTCCCCTACATTTACGATGTATACTCTCTCTTACACCCATTCTCCACCCTAGCTAAACTAGGAACCCTAACCGAAATTCCTTCTACCCACCCACTTAGTTTACTAATTGAGTGGGGGATTTTGGATAAGAGACCTAGTATAACAAATTTAAACCACTCACCATTGTGTGTGGAGACCTCCCACATACAGAACCCCAATTTTAGCAACCCAAACCCTAGATTTGGGCAATTGACCAAATCCCCTATAATCAACCATCCTAATCTAATCCCATGTTGGGGGAAAGATGTTGTACACCTAGAATATGGGATTGGGATAGTCATAGGTGAAATTGGAGTCCATTGCATGTTGCTTCAATCGAAATCCCCAAATTTTGGGTAACCTAGACCTCAAAATTGGAGGATATAAGAAAATCCTAAGAATCTATAGAATCTAAGTCACCAACTACGCTATTCCTAAGCAAAGTAGTGTGTGTGGGTGCTAGCTACATAAAAGATAACCTTAGAACTCAAAACTTTAACTTGTAAACTAATCTAAAGTAGGTAAAATGGGAAGTGGGAGTAGGATTATCACTTAAAATAAACCGAATGGCCTATGGAGCAAATCTGGGCAGAGAAACCCTAGTTTTTGCCTCACCGGTTGATGTTCACCAGTGGGTGAAACCCAGCCTGTGAATGACCTGTGAACCATCTGAAACCCAGTATGACCTCTTTGGATGGCCAGTTGACCCCAAGGGAGGCCTTCCCTATGCTTTCTCGTTGACCTAAAAACCCCTATGTTTCTTGTGAATAGAGTTGTCAAGCAGTGAAGTATCGCGGCATGAGACCTTCGGCAATACGTAACAAGTAAGAACACAAGCTGAGTGGGTGTTGTGAATACTTTAAGGAGTGTTTATAACATGTTATTCTTGTGTATGATTATGAATATGTGCATTTTAAACTTGTTACTGCTATAAATTTGAATGTGCATAATGATGTTGGTGTCGTTGTCGGTGTTGGTGTTGATGTTAGTGCTGGTGTTGGAGTTGTTGTTGAGTTAGTGTTAGTATTGGTGTGAAGGATGGGATGTAGGGTGGTCGGAGGTTGGTTCTAGCATTTGCATACCCATAGAGTGAGAGAGTATTGGGATGCGGGGTGGCCGAAGGTTGGAACTGGCACTATATGCCTATAGAACGAGAGAGTGTGTGGGTATGATTTTGATGTGAAATGTATTCATGTTAGATTGCATCGAGCTAGGAGAATAACCCAACTGCTACAACCCTTGCCAGTAGGGGAAAGGTATTGGCTAATCCTATCGTCTGATGGGCCGAGGTTAGGGGATTTTTTGGTGACTGAGGTGGGGGGCTACCAGCGTCTGTGAGGGTAGCGGCCGGAGGATGCATGTTGTGTTCCCTCCCTTTTGTGGGGAAGAGGAAAAATGGTTGGCATCATTGATTCCGTCCTCTCTCCTCTCTTTCTCTTTCATGAGGGAGAGGTGTGTCGTGTATGCTTACCCTGTGGGCCTCGCACCGTCGTATCACCTCTCGGAGACACATGGAGGCCTATTTCGTAGGAGTGTAAAGTTTATCATTTGAGATGGGGATTTGATGATGGTCCAATGCGGGGATCAAGATCATGCAAAAGGGTTTGGAGTCACCACCTAGGATTATGAGCCTAGGACCTGGGGGTGGGCCCTATTCTTGAGAAAAGGGCCCGAAAGTTGGTCCCGAAAGTTGGTCTGGTCCAGAGGCTTAGGGTAAGTGTCAAGTTATAGAATTAGGAAGGTGTTAGGCACCCAATCTACTCGGTTTAACTGATTTTCCTTCTAGATGCTTAAGAACAAACATTTTCCATAATTATTCTTATTCCGCATGCATGGCTAAGTTATCACACATATATACATTGACTGAATTTAAACGACTGTAGACACCCAATTTTGTCACCCTCCTCTGGCTATGATGAGATACGGATCTTGGATAAGACTTTAAAATTCTGATCAATAGAGATAATGATTCACTAAGAAAACCTAGAAACATCCCTTACCTAAAACCCTGAAAACCCTGTGCGGGAAAGAAGAGGGTCCAATTTTAACTTTTTATATATGAAGGAATCTGGTCAAGGTGACCGTACAGATGGATCTTACTCAGAAATACGATTCTGACGATATATGGCATGTCATAATTGGACCAACGGATCTCCCGCAATCGTCCCCAAAAAATTATATTTTCCCATACATATGTCGTGCACACTAGCAAGCCTGTTGAAAACCTGGAAACATTCCCCACTTACCCAAACACCCCAAATTCATCCCCTACTTGAAAATCATAGAAACCCCCGTGCGGGAGAGAAGATGGTCCAATTTTGACTTTTTATATATGAAAGAATTAGGTCAAGATGGCCATACGGATGGATAGTACCTAGAAATATGATTCTGATGATATATGACATGTCAAAATTGAACAGTCGGATCTCTCCTAGTCATCACCAGAAAATTCCATGTTCGCGAATGCGCTACGCAATGGCTAGCAGGCCTGCCCGTGTGCATACTGCATGAGCTAGCCTGTAGGCCAGTCTGCATGTATGTTGCTCGTGCTGGCCAATAGGCCAGCCTGCATGCATGTTGCACGTGCTGTCCTACTAGCCAGTAGCCCCACACATAGCCCTGGATGCTCCCCCGCGTGTTGCCTCGCGCCCCAACATGCTGCTGCGCTGCCTTCGCATTTTGCTGCTCGTGTCCTTGTCTGCTACTGTGTGTGCCCCTGCTCGCTGTTGTGCACGCCCCCGCCTGCTGCTACGCGAGCCCCTGCCTACTGCTGTGCATGACCCCTCCTGCTGCTCCACGCACCCTTTGTTGACACCTCGCACACGCGCTGGCCAGCCCAGGCACACCTATAGGCCAGCCTGTGCACTGTGCCTACCCAGCATGTGCACCATGCATGCCCAGCCAATGCACTATGCCTGCCTAGCCTGTGAACCTTGCCTGCCCATCCTTGCACCATACCTGCTCACCTGTGCATTCGTGTCGGTCATGCCCTATACACTTCAACCCAACCTTGTGTGCCACCATCAGTGGCTGGGATTTGTGTTCGACTGGCCCGATAGATGAAGAGATTTCCTCTTTACCCACTTTTGTGTATGCACTACTTCGCTAGCGTATCCTACACCGCAACCTCCCATTAGCCCCAAAACCCCCTTTTTCCCATTGGTTAAAAATTATCTCTCCTCCCATTAGCCCAAAAATCCCTTTTTGCCTATTGGTTAAAAATTCTCTCTCCTGCCATTAGTCCAAAAACCCACTTTTTACCCATTGGTTAAAAATTCTCTTTCCTCCCTATTGGCCCAAAAATCCTATAAATACCCCCCTCCTTTGGATTGAAAACACAAACATCACAACCCCACAACCACCCTTAAGAAGTGAAGCTCTGCCCTCTCTCCTCCCCTCTTTGAGTTTCTTTGGGTCTTCGGAGCGATCTTCGTCAAGGTCCAAAATCTTGTTCAGATCTTCAAAGTGTTCTTCGGGACTTTGAAGATCTTCAATCCAAGTTTTTAGTCCAATCTATTTTTTACTAAATATAGTATGTTCCTAGCATCCCTCCCTTGAGCGTTCTTAATCTTTACCAAAAGTAGAAATCCCTCCCCCCTTGAGGTTCTTTAGGTCTACGAAGAGATCTTTATCAAAATTCGGAATTCTGTTCGGATCTTAAGTGTTCTTCGGGGCTTTAAGGATCTTCAATCCATATTTAGGTCAATCCATTTCTTCCCAAAAATGGTAGTTCCTAGCAGAAGCTCTGTCTGAGTGCCATTGGAATCTTTCCAAAAAATAGCCATTCCCAGAAGAAGCTCTGCCAGAGTGCCACCTCAGCTTAGCCCTCCCCTAGCCTATCCCAAGTGGAAGGTTTGCCAAAGTGCCACCTTAGCCTAGTCCTCCCATAGCCTATCCCCAGCGGAAGCTCTGTCAGAGTGCCACCTCGCCCTAAGCCCAGAAATAGCCTTCCCTAGTCGAAGCCCTGTCCGAATCCAAATTCGGAAATAACCTTCCCTAGCCAAAGCTCTATCCAAATCCAAAAGAAATTGTTCCTAGCCAGAACTCTGTCCGAATATCATCATAGTCAACATCTCTTGAGGAAGGAAGTTGGAGGTCAAGACCATATTCCCTTGAGCCAAGAAAATTTGAAAGACAGTCCGAGTTGATACTAATCAGGGGCCCACCCCTCTTGACCTGAAACAGGGGTTAAGTTCAGGTACAGTTTCTCAATCGAATTATCATCATGTAGACTTTATATAGACCTTGTTTTAGTGTAAATAGTCTTTTAAATTCAGTGAATGTATATATGTGTGATAACTTAGCCATGCATGTGAAATAGGAATAATTGTGGAAAGTGTTCGTTCTTAAGCATCTAGTAGGAAGACCGGTTGAACTGGGTAGATTAGGTGCCTAACACCTTCCCAATTCTATAACCTGACACTTACCTTAAATCTCTAGACCATACCAAATTTTGGGCCCTTTTCTCAAGAATCGGGCCCACCCCAGGGTCCTAGCCTCGTAACCCTAGGTGGTGACTCCAAACCCATATTTATGTGATCCTGATCCCCATATTAGACCATCATTAAACTCCCGTCTCAAATGATGAATTTTGTACTCTTACGAAATAAGCCTCCACGTATCTCCGAGTTATGATACACCAGTGTGGGGCCTGGAGGGTAAGCACACATGACACACCCCTTCCCTCATGAAAGAGAAAGAGAGGAGAGAGGATAGAATCAATGCAAGCCTTTCCTCCTTAGAGGGGGAGGAACGCATTACGCATCTTCCTCCGTCCGCTACCCTCACAATGACTATGAACACTAAAACAAGGTCAATATAAAGTCTACATTGTGCTAATTCTATTGAGAAATTATACTGTAGACACCGAATTTTGTCACCCTCCGGCAATGATGACAATATGAAGGATTACATGTTGGATATTTTAGACTTCGAGAATTTTCAAACTTAGAGTAGAAAATGACCATTTTTTTCTATAAACTTTCAAGAGAAAATGTTTTCAAAAATTAGAATTTGATGTTGTGGATTATTGTTGTATGTCCCCTCAAGTCGGACATTACACTTTGATGCGAGAACTATGTGAATCGACGCCCGATTCTCTTTTTCATTATATGATCCGGGTCCTTACTTTATGCATATTTTCATAAAGGTTCCTAATTCAGACTACAACCATGTCTCACATCATTGGATAGTGCTCGGACTGAGCTTTCTAACGATATATTACACGTCGAATTCCGACAAACGGTTTGAAAGATATGACCCCTGAAAGTTGACTCCAAAGTTCGGTATCAGATTCCATTCCGAGCAACCCAAAAGTGCCACATGGCGCCCAAACCCCTTTGTCCAAAAGCAAGCCTTTTTGGACAATTCTCTCTAGTTTTTTAGTCCCACATCGAAAATAAGAGAGAATTGTCCCAAGTCCCAAGGCTATAAGAAAAGCCCTTCCTCTCTTCTCAAAGGAGGGAGGGAAAAATTTGGGAGAAGGAATATGGCTCCATGAGGGTTTTCGCTAATTCTCTCTCTCTAAATAAAGAATCCCTCCAAGTATAAAATTTTGAATGTGTAATTTTTCATTGAGCCGGGAGATCTAGTCCGGTTCGGTTCGATTTTGGGCTTGAAGCATAAGGGTTATCTCCCTTTGTTTCTTGATTAAAGGCGGGTTTAAGGTATTTATTTATTTTTTTTCCAATAGCGATTTAGAATTAGTTTAATTTAATAGATTAGTTTATAATTCATTAATAATTGATTTATTTAGATAAATTATGTTTAATTAGTTTCAAATTGGTTCAATACGGTTTATTAGATGTGAATTGATTTATTCCGGTCCAATTAAGTGTATTTAGGTTTAATTGATTCTTTTAGATTAATTAGGTTTAATTGGTTTTTTTTTTAACATGTTCACTTAGATAGATTTGATTTGGTTTAGTTTTTTTTTTTTTTATTGCTTTTTGTTCTTTTAATCTAGACCCTTAGATTAGGATCTCAACCCTAACCTAATCCCACTATTTTTTCTTCTTCCTCTCTTCCATCTTTCTTCTCCAGCCACCCCTCTCCACTCCCTTCTCCTTCCTCTTCTATTCCTCCACCAAACCTACAACTTCTCCTCCTTCTTCTTCTTCTTCTTCTTGTTTTTCTTTTCTTCTTCCCTGCTGCAGCAACCACTAACCGGCAGCCACCGAACCTGCAACTTCTCTCCTCCTTCCCTTATTT
>NC_056562.1:3738655-3787300 GCF_013358625.1 Macadamia integrifolia | reverse complement strand
CCTTTTTTTTTTTTTAAATAATTTCCGTTCTTTAATTTTTCTCCCCTTTTCTAACTTTAAATAGTGTTTATTTTTCTTTTTTTACTAGGGTGAATTTTTTTGTACTTTATTTTTCCTGACTGGCTAAGATATTAGCCAGATAAGCATGCCGGGTTTCCGAAAAGTGGTGAAACATGAGCCCATGCTTGCAAGATTGTACCTTACTTAAATTGTATAATGAAATTCAGAAAGAAGAAATAAGTAGAGAAGCAAAGAATTGATGTCCTAAAGACTTGGCTCCCTAACAATTTAAATTGATTGTGAATGTTCATGTTTTTGTTTCTATTTTATGATCAATTAGAGCTTGTATTGTTTCTATTTCAGAAACTCCGTTTCGTGTCAAAAACGAAAATTTCGGTTTCTGTGTCAAAACATCATTTTTAAACGATTTAAGGCTCTTTGGTGAATCTGTTTCTGGAACAGTTTCAGAACAGAAAAACGATAGTTTCGCCGTTTGGTGATGCTTGTTTTAGAATATTTTTTTTTTTAAAGTCAATACTTATAGAAATAACATTAAAATACTATTAGAAATTACTAATCCTTTGGGACAATAAAGTATTACATGCCAAATAAAAAAAATGGTTTCAAAAGGACAAATAAAGTACAGAATTAACAATGCCTTGTCCAAGTTAATTATGCATTCATTTTTTGTCAAAATCTAAAGACTTGAATGCATAGAGGATGTCTTTCATTTTTTTTTTTTTTTTTTTGTTAATCAAGGTGTCCGGGCCAGCTTACGCGCACCTTGATTAATCCTCGAGGAGACTAACACAACAATCTACCGTCATGATCTCCACTTAAATCGCAGATACACAGATGGAAACTTGAACCTGAGATTGTGCGCCTAATCCACACAATCTCCAGTTCGCCCTAACCATCTAGGAAATCCACGGGCAGATACATAATAACTAAGAAAATACACACACACACACAATGTGTACGACAGGGTTCGATCCCAAGACCTCCTCCTCTGGGTGCCGGCTCCACAAGCCGAAGCTACCACCACTAGGCTATCCTAGTATTTAATGTTTTTCATCTTATTTGTTTGGTTCTCTAATTCTTTAAGTGTCATTTCCAGATATCCTTTCATATACTCGTTCGAAGTGGATGGTGGTATAAATGCTGTTAATATTGAGCTTTCTAAAAATAATGTATGTTGTATAGTAAAGATATGTGATTCATCTTTCAACCATACAAACATACCATATCCACAATTATCAGCCTATATTAAATAATAAATATGATTAGAGTCGTTGAAATTTAACATCAAATTAAAAAAAAGCTAAAATTATCTATAGGTATAGATCAATTGTAGAAATAAATTACCCCAGTTGAATTTGGGCTACATAGAAAATATTGTCCCTTTTTTTGGACCTTTCGTCGCAGTTCATATTTTGCATTGACCCACATGAAAAAATTACATGAATCTTGACACTTGAAAAATTCTCTTCTAATATTTTTACTCGACTTAGTTGTATATTTAGCACAACTCTTCCCGTAAATTTCACAATTTGCTGTTATGAGTGGAGACATAGAAGAAGTCGTCTGTAACAGTAATTTAAATATCAAAGAAATTAATATAACATCCAAATATATGACATTCACAATAATCTATCAACTTGAACCACATACATAAATGTAACATTAAAAAAATACTACATCACTTGAAACATCAATTTAGGTTTTCAGCTTTGTCCACATAGTTATCGGTTTTAATTTTTAACTAGTTCAGGCATCCTTTGCTGTCTAGCCATTGCATTTGTAATTCTTAGTCTAGTGGCATTCATTTCTTTTATCCTATTTCATTGACTTGATTATACTGTAGAATGATCAATGAAATCTTCATGTGGGGGATTCAATTCATCTTCTAGAACTTTTGAATCATCACTCATCCTCAAGAATTCAGCATTAGTAATATGCTCTTCTCTAATATAGTTGTGTAGCCCATAACATGGCAATACGATTGATGTCTAAAGTTTCATTCGAAACTGATACATTAGCCTTAAAATTTAAAATTTGTTCTTCAATACTTCAAATGTACGTTCGATGACATTCCGAAGTGATGAATGCCTATAATTGAACAACTCTTTTGCTGTTCTTGGGGATCTTTTAGGCCCTTTGTAGTCCACTAGATGATATCTTTCACCACTAAATGGTGCCAAAAATCTAGATTAGCTAGCATTCCCAGAGTGGACAACATAATACTTTCCTACAAACAAAAAATAATATATGCTATTATGTATACATTTAAATGAAAATCTAATATAATAGAATAAAATTAATACCTGGAGGCAGATGTGAAAAACTCAATCGAGGATCACTTCTTGCCTGTTCAAGTACTCAACAATCATTTGTACTACATTCCCATCCAGCATACACATATGTAAATCGCATGTCAAATGAATATGCACACATCACATTTTGAGTTGTGATCCCCTATCGATTCTTATATCGAGTTTAATCCTCTCTTGGAACTACCACATGAATGTGAGTATCATCTATGGTGTCAATACAATTCTTTGACATATATTGACAATTAAATGGTCACTACATATAAGAATATCAATATTTATATATTTAATTACAAACATGTATCATATTAACATATTTACTTTAAAAAAATGGTAGTATTTCGGATTCTGTACAATCTCTGTCGGTATCATACTGACGTCTGGTGGTCAGATTTTTTCCTTAGCCAGGGGTTGCATTGCAATCAAGACAACAATGAATGTCCGATTAATTATTTCCCTTGAGTGGTTGAAATGATTTTGGATGCCCCTATTACTTGAATCCTTTCCAATAATTCATTGGAACATTCCAAGCTGTTCATCCACTCAGATTTTGGTCATGTGTTTAACCACCCCTTATGTCTAACATAATCACATAGGTTGAAGAAGACATGACATTGCATCCTAAACTCTTCATAGCATCTGTTGGTATGCCCATTTAATATCTCATGCATCATGATAACCCCTGTAAATACACATCCCTACATGGTTCCCGAGTATATACAACCTCACTCATTAATTCCATTCCTATGTGAATAATTATATCTTCTTTATCACTAGATGTTTCATATAATGTATTTAACATAACTGCAATAAATTGACAACTACTTATCAATTTCAAACAAATGACTGCAAAACATAACAATCTGACATTGTTTTAACCAAAACCCATGTTCAACATTACACACATTAATAAAAAAAAAAATTAATAAAATAAAACACAAGTAGCCATATCCAAAGTATTGTCCTAAATCCAAAATCATGAAAAGTAGCATTAAGAAACAACCATTATAATTAGTCTCAACAGTAGAATCAAACAAAGGGGCCATTGCCCCTAAACTAATCCAAGGCATCTAAAAGCCAAGTCCTTTCAACAGGCGCTGCACAGACAAACAACTCTCTCCAACTTGGATCAGCACACATATGACTGGTGGACTTTAAGTATGTCTCATTTGACATATCCGGTATGAAGGATAATATGGCCTCACATGCACTCACACTAAAATCTCGAGGACGAGATGTACCTTCCCCACCATGAACAGGAGATGTAACGGAAGTACTGGATGCTTTCTCAATTTTGATGGATAAATACTTTCCATACAAGTCCTTGACGTGGCTGTCTCACTTATTGGTGCTCTTTTTTCTTCGTTCCCTAGGTGTCCTATCAAGATTTCACTTTGTGGTGGTCTGAGTTGGAGTATCCTGCAGGAAGGGGTCATCCATGCCTAAATGCATCGAGGTAGTAGGAGATTCAAAGACTTGCTCAATATCAATGGCATTATCATATTCGATGTCATCTAAATCTTGAGCGCTGTGAACCCCTAAGTTTCCTCTAACATAGGCTTCCCCAAATATCATGCTTAAATCTGACTAGTTGTTTAATCCATACTTCTTGTATCTCAACCAACATGGATTTGCCTGCATAAGTAGTCATCATATATGTCAGATGTACTACTCATAATAATCTAATTTTGAAACAATTTAAGTAGCTAGTGAGATCTATTGTACCTGTACTATCCTATTCCATACAACTCATCATCAACTGTGATTGATTTTGTCATTGAGTTTCACCCAAATCCAGTTGTGTCAAGTAGTTTCTTGAATTGTTGATACTCTGCTTTCAACTTGTTCATCTTGTTGCGTAATTGTTCTTTCCCAACTTTACGATTTAAAGTCTTCTCAAATTGGGTTGTAATATCCACCCATCTAGTTTTGTTAAATGAATTACTGGATTTGGGACCATTTTTTACAGTTTTTTTCATTACATCAATGAAAACATTGGTCTCAACTTCTGACCACTTAATGGCAGGGATACTACTTCTAGACATAATAACTAAATATTATAAGTTAACGTAAAAAGTTAGCATACTGGGTTATTATACAGTCTTCATCAAGCACAACTAGAGTAAAAGAAGAAGAAATGATATAGGGATCTAACAAAGATATTATACAAGTAGATAATAAATATATGAGAGGGAGAAAGAACAACCCAATAGAGAGAGAGAACCTTGAGGAAGAAAACAAGCACCACAAGGCCATTCAAGATTCTCATTCATTATAAGAAACTGGTTGTTGGCTGTATTCTCAATGAAATGATAATGCAAATGAGTGAAAGAGATGAAAAAATTTACTCTCCCTCTATTTCCAATCAAAATTAGGTAAGTTTCTACATTTTCCTTATCCTGCGCACACAAATTTCTTCAATCTTTAGATCTAATTTTTTATTTGGTTCTCTTTTCTGTTCGGTAGTTTATTGCTTCAGTTCATCTTGGTTTTCTATTCTGAAGTTCTGCTTTCAGTTCTAGATTCATTGTTGCTTTCAGATATGAGATATCCCATCGATTTACATTCTCCTACTGAATGTCAACTTCTCAAAATTCAGGTTTTCTGCAATTGATTTCATGAATCTGTTTTCAGTTAATATATAAGGCTCCATATCAATAGATTTTTATTAAATCAGATTATCAAACCTCAGATTTGAATTGTATCTAACTATTGTGGTCTACCTATCAGTCTCAGCCAA
This sequence comes from Macadamia integrifolia, assembly GCF_013358625.1. Classification (NCBI taxonomy): domain Eukaryota; kingdom Viridiplantae; phylum Streptophyta; class Magnoliopsida; order Proteales; family Proteaceae; genus Macadamia; species Macadamia integrifolia. The sequence continues at coordinate 3,782,230 of NC_056562.1, read as the reverse complement.
GAATCTGGGCCTCTGGCCACATCAGAATTAGCATTATTGAGTTATTTAATTTCTATGTTTGCTTATTTTGTTCCTAACATCCTGCTATTCTGTCATTTCTCATGGTTCCTTCATCCTAAACCCTATGGTCCCTTAGAAACGCCATTACCAATATATGCAATAGTGTCATATATATATATCTCTCTCTCTCTCTCTCTCTCTCTATATATATATATATATATATATATATATAGAGAGAGAGAGAGAGAGAGAGAGAGAGAGAGAGAGAGAGAGAGAGAGAGAGAAGAACCATGTTGATGTATCAGGTCAAAAGTAGCTCCCACTTCTCAGATGCAACCTTTCAGAAACTTGTAATACGAAGCACAGGGAGAAGTTAAAGGAAGTGACTCAAACCAATAAAGAAACAAAAACAACTGCAATAAAAGTGATAAATAAAGCCTAGGAGGATGTAGTTCAGAAAAGAGTGATTACATTCAATTCTAGAGTTGCTCAATCAACAGGGATTTGTTTGCAAGTCAGCAACTGAAACACTTCAAAATTGGAGCCCACATATTTTCTCAATGGATGTTTTCAATGGACCAGCAATTGGATAAAAATGAAAGGATTACATCACATAGATGGAATCCATCCAAGGAAAAACCTTGTGGTGGATTCCATCTATGTGGATCAGACCGTACGAGAATCTGATCCACACTCAGGGGAATGATCTTGGTCCCGGAGTAAGGGTATCAATGGGCCAATTTGGGCCAAGTTTTGTAAAACCCTAATCCAACCTTAAGGTCTCTTAACTTAAACTAGGTCTAGCTCAGCCCTAGGTCGAGCTAAAATATCTCAGTCCAATCCCTAAAAAATAACCTAGAGGGGGTGAATAGGTTGTGCTAGTGAATTTAAACATTTTTTATTAATGGTTCCCAAATATGATTGTAAATTAAAAACTGTGGAATAAGTAAAAAATGCACAATCACACAACACCAAAGTTTATAATGGTTCAACTCAATCCGAGTCTAGTCGTTAGGTTTTCCACTAGCTATTCTCTTTTAATACAGTAGGTAGGGAAGAAAACCTTTACAATCTTTTAAGGATAAGAGTATTCATACAATCACCTTTATAGGTAGAGAGACACCTTACAATATCCTTTAAGGTAGAGAGGCACCTTAGAATTTCTTTTAAGGTAGAGAAGCACCTTATAATCTTCTTTACAGGTAGAGAAGTACCTTACAATCTTATTAGGAGAAGAGAATCCTACACTAGCCTAAGTACAATCTAAACAAGTGTAAGAGAGAGAAGTGGAATAAAGTTTTGAGTTACCTCGTGCGGTGTATGTATGAAATGCAATGATATATAAGAATGCACCTTGTTGTCTTTTCAATGCTTGTAGAATGCTAAATAATGAAAAAGACTTGTGTTGAGAGAGTTGAGTTCTTCTTTGAAGATATGCTCAAATAGCAAGGCTAGAACTCAACCATATAACTTCCTTCTCTTCACTCTAATGCCCAATAGATGCACTTGGATATGTAGTAATCAATGTTCTTTTGTTGTTCATTAATGTGGGCTATTTATAGAGTAAGTGGGATAAAAGAGGAGTTTAAGATTTTATCTAACGGATAGAATTTTTCTCAATCGGCAGTTGCCGCTTCCTAGTCCAATTGTAAGAAAATAGCCGTTAGACTCAAAATATAGCCGCTGGACTTCATCCGGAATTGATCCTGCTAGTCGGTTCAATTACCGGTTAAATCCAAAAGTTATAGATTCCATTCAAAAGTTACCAGATGGTCTCTATTACCATTCTCTGATGGAAAACAGATTACAAGCGACAGTCACCGCTTCAATCCAACAGTTGCTGGTTGGTCTTTGTTTCGTGTTATGACTGTTGTTATACTGACCAATCGTCAGTGTTTTGATTCTAAATTTTTTATCCAACCTTGGATTGACCTGAAATCAGTTGTGTTGGAATTGCAACTCGATTTTCTACAACTTCAATGAAAGATTCATATCTTGATATGAAATCTAAGATTACCCAAAATGCCCTTGAGTCAAGTCATTGTGGTTTTCACAAAATTTCACTAGAACATATTTTTCCTAATATGTTTCTAACCACTTAGAGACTTACATACTTGGTCAAGGTATGTCCTGAGGTCATTCTAGTATGATGTTATACAATGTATGAGGTGCGTGCATATATATATATATGGAATTTTACAGATTACATATAAACAACTATTCTATCCTAGAGATCTTCTTCTCCACTTGAACCTTCAAGTCTCTATCTTGACTTTTACTCTTGGCACTTCTTCTTTCGTTCTTCTTATTTACAATTCCATGAATTTGAGCTTGACATCTTGAAGTTTGAATTCTTCTAATACCTTCTTCAAGCATTGATACCAACTTTTCGATACACCTCATTTAATGACTTCAATCTTTATTTATTCATTTCATTCATCAAATTTGATCTTTGACATAAAGTCTCTACAAAATAATACTTGAAGGAAAATTGTGAAATACTTTCATATCTTTATTATTATCAAAACCAACTATAGGAGTGTGGGTATATCCCTAACAATCCCAAACTTGTTGGGCTTAGCCTAACATAGCTTGGCCCTTATTGGGCAGTATGGGGCAGACTGGACTGGGTTTGCCTTGATTAACCCTAGCAGTATCATGAATTAAAAGGGGTTTAGCATGATGAATAAAAAAGGGGAAGTGAATAAGTTAATATTATAAATCATAATGAGGGTGGGTGGTGTATACCAATGAATTAAAAATATTTGTAGATGAAAAGATATAGGTGTGATGGTGTGGGTTGTATAAATTATAATGAATTTTTGGTGGTGATATATATTATCATATACAAAACTAAGATAAACGTAGTATATATAGGGTCAAGTTGGGTAAGGTTGGGCTCAACCCAATGCCTTAGCCCTAGCCTAGCCCTGGCTGGCTTTGCCAAACCTTGAGCTTCAAAATCCCAGCCTAAGCCCTCCCTATGGGTTGAACAGTTCAGCCCAGGCCCTGTTTGGGTTTAGGGTGGGTTCAAGTTGGTAGGGCTTTTTTGACACTCTTATCCTAGAGTATGGCTCCGACACTTGTGCGAGACCCAATTGATGCCTTCCTTGTTGTTCAATCTATAGAATGAAGGTGGGGGTGGGGAGGTCATTTTTTAAGGAGGAGGAGAGAAATTGACACAAAGGTGCCAATACAGGAGCCAACCTCCTAGACTGAAAAATTTCTTCGAAATAAGGGAAGTGAAGAGTTCTCTTAACATGACGCGTTTAATACACATACACACTTGGATATTTTTTGTTTATTTTGTAAGGAGAGAATAAGAGAAAAGAGAATAATAATAATAAGGGAAAATTACATCCCTCTCCGCTATAGTTTGCCGAAATTACGTGTTAATCTAAGGGTTTGAGCGAATTACGTCCCCTCCCCTAAAGCAGATGTTGTGAGGATTCTGTTAATTTCAAACATGAAAAGACTTAAATACCGTTTTATTAATCTCAGTCTTTTGTTGAGAAGACCATTATACCCTTTAGGGGAAATACCTATTAAAATGGGAATTTCCCTCAAAACAGAGAGTAGTTTGAGAAGGTGAACACCGAGCACCTTTGCAAATCGGCATCAACAACCATTCCAGGTGAACGTTCTCTGTCTCCGATCAATGGTGAAGGTTCCCTGTCTCCGATCGATTCACGTTGGTGAACCTAGGTAAGCAAACATTAAACCAAAATTGGAGAAGGTGAACACCGATAACCCCTGCAAATCATGCTGACAAGGACCATTCTAGGTGAAGAAGCTCTGTCTTCGATCGGTTCACACTGGAAAACCCAGGTAAGAAAACATTAAATCGAATCTGAGCATGAGTATGCCTTTTCTCTATTCTGAAATCGTATGTGTTAGGGATGAACCTAGGGTTTGGGCATTTGATAATATGTGATTTATGCTTGCTTGCTTCTTTTAAGCTTATGAATAGAGCATTACGCTTATGATGAGGAAGGTATAAAACCCAGGTAAGCGAACATTAAACCGAATCTAAGAGTGAGTATGCCCTTTCTCTGTGTGTGTATGCCCTTTATCTATTTTGAAATCTTATGTGTTGGGGATGAACCTAGGGTTTGGGCATTTGATAATATGTGATTTATGCTTACTTGCTTCTTTTAAGCTTATGAATAGAACATTAAGATTATGATGAGTCAGGCTAGATGGATTCCTACATAAGGAGGATTTGCCTTGAAAAATGCATTGGAGAGTTTGATGATAGGTTTCTCTTTAACATCTGTAACAGATAGTTGTATAAACAAACAGTTATGGACATTTGTTTGCTTTATTCAAACTAAGCACAACTTTTTCATTGGCAGCATATGCACACTTTGAAGTTTTTGATATATATTGTATAAAATTTTGGGATTATTTTTGAGATTCAATGGTTGAGATTATTTTTTGGTATATCTAATTGAGTTTAAACTTTTGGGTATTGCAGATACAATGTCTACTTGCAGTGTAACTTCCATGAACCAAGCTGATGGTTTGAGGTATGTTAATGTTACATGCAAATGTCATAGAAGAGCTGCAGTCAATATATCGTAGTCCAGAGAAAACCCCAACAGACTCTACTACACATGTCCAGAGATTGTACAAGAGAATAAATGTGGTTTTTTTGCTTGGTGTGAGCTAGTGAATGTGACAGCAGTCAGAAGTGAACCTTCAAACAACCCAAGCCTTCATGAGTTTCAACAATTAAAGGATGAGATACGTAGTATGAAGATAAGATTGAAACGGGTGAAGAGATTCAATGAAAATTTGAAGCTGCTTGGACAAGTTGTTTTATGTTTTGTGATTGTTTTATTGATTGTAATGGTTGTAAAAGTTTAGAAGTCTTTGTTAAGATGTTTCTTTAGGATTTTGATATCAATGTACCTAGTTCAGAACTCTTTGATGTTTGGCATGGTTGGTATGGTTGAAGGAATGTGTAATTGAAACCACTATGGTAATTAAAATGTGATCTTATTTTTACCATTGCAGTTAGGGCTTAGGTGATGAAGACGATGAGATTGTTCATCTTTCAATCTAATTTTAAGTGAAGGGTATTTTGGTCTCTTCACTTTTTTCTGAGGGTATTTTAGGTATAAAAAATGTGACATAACCATATAATAGATTCAAACTCACGACCACTAACGGATTAGACTCAAATGTAAGAAACTTTCATACTTCAGGGGAAGGGGCGTAATTCGCTCAAACCCTTGGATCCACGCGTAATTTTGGTAAACTATAGGTGAGGGGGATATAATAATAATAATAATAATAATAATAATAATAATAATAATAATAATAATGAAATTGATTTAGTTGGATTCCCCTCAAGTAGTTAACCAAAAATAGAAGAAAAAAAACGATGTTCCACTGAACCCTTCAAGGCTCCAACTATAGTAGAACTCATCTCATCTGTGAGAGTATCCAAAAGAGAGAGAGAGAGAGAGAGAGAGGTCCCTACTCCTTGTTGTCTCAAATCCCCTATGAGTGGTTGACGAAAGGGAAATATCACATTCCGTTCCGCACCATTATACCTAAGAAGTTGACACAAGTGATCTCAATCATCATCTGGGGCTTTATTTATTTATTTATTTATAGGTTTTTGTCCAAGTACTATATACATTTCTTTATTTGACTGCCCTTTTCAGGGGAGGTTAAGTTCTGCATCTCCTTATCATAGATTCATTCCTTTTTATGTTTATTATTATTATTATATTGATGAAGTCTTTTAGAAGGACATCCAATCTGACTCTTTCTAGGTTCTGAATCTCCTTGTCATAGATTCTAGTCCAGTTGGTGATAGAATTAGTGTTGAACTACTGATTGATTCGATCCCTGATTCCGATTTTCATAATCCTGGACTATATGGTATATGGAAACGAAAATTAAAACAAAAATGGGAATTACAAACAAAAAATCATATAATGTAAAGATTAATATGGTTCAAAAAAATTATCTACGCCCATAGTGAGATGAGATCTACTTTACTTTCAATGGAAAATAATGTTATGGTTGTTCGTTCTCATGCCTCTTTCAGATTATAGAGACAAACAATCACACAACGGAAGGATTAAGGTGGTTTGACAAAATTGCCTACGTCTATGTTGAAATGATATCTACTTCACCTTCAATGGAAAATAGGGTTTTAGCCGCTCATTCTCACGCCTCTTTCAGATTATAAAAACAAACAATCACACAACGAAAGGATTAAGGTGGTTCCACAAAATTGCATACGTCCATGGTAAGATGAGATCTAGTTCACTATCAATGGAGTATAGGGTTATAACCACCCATTCTCACGCCTCTTTTAGACTACCGAGAAACCATTGCTATAAATATAAAGTGAAAACTCTATAGACACACATTACCGAAATCAAACCATAAACACAAGTGACAGAATACGAGGCATCATACCCCCACATGATCCTGATAAATCATGTTGTCAATCATCTTATCCATGAATGATGAATCCCAATCTGAAAAGTTCAATCCATTGGATGGATGTGATCACTCGATCAAGTTTAAAGTTTGACCAAAGAGATTCCTACTCTCACCAAACAAATTCTCTAAATCCCAATTATATTGAGGAGAAAGATTCACTATACTCACTTTAGGTCGTAAGGTCCAAGACATGCCGTCCTCTAATAAACAATCACAAAAGGGTTTACCATTTGAGGAAAGCAGTAGAGACAATCTCAGCTCACCAAAATCCATTAAACATAATACATATTTTCCTATTTTTATAATCAATTCCTTCTCTTAATTTCCTTATGAACTCCTCTGTCTTCTTCCCCCTTTCACCTCCTCTCAGCTTTCCATTCTTCTTCTTCTTCTTCTCATTCTGACCCCTCGCCGGAAAGCCTCTCTCTTCCTCCCTGCTGAGATGAAGCAAGTCGGCAATGGCCGCAAGAAGAGAAACCTCTCCATCTTCATCGTCGTCTTGGCTATCTTTCTCGTTGTCAGTTTCATATACATTGAGGATGTAGAATCGATTGCACAGTTCCCATTCTTAAAGCCCAGATTTCAAGAACTTCAACAAAATCTCTCGAATTCTAATAACCCAGTTCATGAAACCAGTAAGGAGGAGAAGAAGCAGGATTCAATAACTACTAACGAAGAACAAGAAGACATTGATCTGGAGACGATCAAGGAAGAAACTTTAGAAGCTGAGTTGCCTGCAAGTAAAGAAGAAATTGATCTACAGAGGATTAAGGAAGAAATAAAGGAAAAGAATTTACAAGCCCAATTACATGGAAGGAAAGAAGAAAATGGGATTGAGGAGGTTGAGATGCCACCTAAAGAATGTGATCTCTTTGCTGGAGAATGGGTTTTTGACAATGTCACTCATCCTCTGTATACAGAAGACCAATGTGAGTTCCTCACTCAGCAAGTGACTTGTATGAGGAATGGAAGAAAGGATTCTCGTTATCAGAATTGGAGATGGCAACCCAGAGATTGTTCATTACCCAAGTAAGAGATTTCGATTCCCCAAAAACAAGAATAAAAATCCAATCTTTTTGATGCTTGAAATCATCTAATTCTATTAATCTCTGTTCAGGTTCAATGCGAGATTGTTGCTAGAGATGCTTCGAGGGAAACGGTTAATGTTCGTTGGTGACTCATTGAATCGAAACCAATGGGAATCCATGGTCTGTCTCGTTCAATCTGTGATCCCTCTCGGCAAGAAGAGCTTGAACGAGGTTGGCTCGCTCACTGTTTTCAGAGCTGAGGTATCACTATTACACTCTGGATTCTGATCCGATCCTTTGTAGATGAACCAACCGGTCGGAGTGATTCGAACCGCCTGGTTAGAAGTGAAATTGAAGCTGCCTTTGGTAGTCATTCTGTTTCAGAAACGATGTTTTGTGTCAAAATCAGATTTTTCCATTTCTATGTCCAAATTTCATTTTGGAATGAAACTCAAATGTTGGAACATGATAATGTTAGAACATGGTTATCATGTTCCAACAATTTTTTTTTTTTTTTTTTTTTTAAGGAATGAAAAAAAGAATCATGAACATCAAATGGAAGACTGCATTTTCTTGTTCCCATTAAACGAAAAAACATTAGAAACGTTTTTTCGGATGACTATCAAACCCAGCCTGAGTGCTTCTTGTTGGGTTCCACACAAAGCAATTATCCCACATATGTGATGAATTATAAGGATTTGGACACCCACATATGATGATAGAAAAAAGATCATGTCCAATTAATTGGGCACCCAACTAGTGATCCAAGGGTTGGGAGGACCTAGATACAAGCCTATGTGTTGGGATGCATGTCCAAGGCCCTCCCAACGAGTGTGGATCTACTTCTTGTACGGGTTGATCTATACAGATGGAATCCACCACAGAGTTGGTTATTAGGTAAATTCAATCTGTGTGAATCAGCTTCGTACGAGAATGGCTCTCGTATGAGGACTTGATCCACTCACCCTCTCAACTCTGAATCACAAATTGGATGCTCAATTAATTGGAGAGGAATCAAATTCGATGATATGAAGATCATCATAACCCACATAAAGATCATTTATAGAAGAACCAACCTATTACTTATAAGGACTTGGGCACCCAAATGTGATGGCTAGCTGTTAAGGATCATCATAACCCACGTACAGATCTTTTATCCCACAAAGATTGATATGTTAATTTATAAAAACTTAGGCACCTTTTTTGTAATTAATGGCTAGTTTCTAAGGATAAATTCTACTTTAATGACAATTTCATCTTATACGTATTTTCAAAGGAATACAATGCTACGGTTGAATACTATTGGGCCCCATTTTTGGTGGAATCCAACGCGGATGATCCAAAGACGCACAGTGTTTTTGATCGTATCATCATGGCTGACTCAATCAAGAAGTATGGGGAGCATTGGAAGGGTGTAGATTACTTGATCTTCAATACCTATATCTGGTGGATGAATGTTGAGCAGATGAAGGTTTTGTAAGTATTTGGAAAAACCTTAGACTGATTCTGCTTGAATTTTCCATGTAATGTGTGGTGAGGATTGGTTTTGGTTTCTTATGGGTTGATAAAAAAAAGGCGACGATCGTTCGATAAAGGTGACAAAGAATATGATCTCATCCAACGGCCGATAGCTTATGAGAGGGTTCTAAGGACATGGGCTAATTGGGTAGAGGAAAATGTGGATCCCACAAATACTACGGTCTTCTTCAGTAGCATGTCTCCTGCTCACTTCAAGTAAGACTTAAGAATCCTTAGTTTATTTATTTATTTGTTTCTCTAATTCCTATGATTACCTAAATTGTGGTTTATATAATTCACACCATTTGGTTAGACCCATTGAGTGGGTTAATGGGTGGCCTGATCCGACCGGACCTGACCGAATTACAGTCTGGCTTCGGCCGAACCGATAGCTACCAATTTCAGTTCGAATTTTGTAGATTGATTTTGGTCTAACTCGGTATATAAATAAATAAATAAATAAAAACCTCCAATTTGACACCATATAGTAAACCATTGCCTTTCTTTTATTAATAATTTATTATATTGTAATCAAAGTGGTTGAAAAAAAAAAAATCTTTAATCTTACGTTTCTGCATTTTTAGTATAATATTATTTTTTTCATTGAGAATAAATTATGTTATTTCATATAAATATTATATTAAATAAATTTTCAAAATAAAATAAGGGACAATTGAAAGAAGGTTACAACATCATAATTCACCACCTTGATGACAGAAATTACACCCTTTATAATATTCGAAAAAAAGAAAAAAGAAAAAAAAGAAGAGACTACCTCCTAGAATGTACTTGCAACAAGACATAGCGGATGTGACAAGACCAAGCTAAAAATGCTCGCACACCCTCCCATTGGCCGCTTCCGTTAGCGTGCACTTATGCCAACAGGTAGCGTTCTCTTGCCCATAATAATAATAAAGAGAAAAGAACCCTGCTGGCTTGCATGGCTCTACCAACTGTGGATCAGGTTCTCGTACATTCTAATCCACATTGATGGAATCCACCTCAAAGTTTATCTTTGGATGGATTCTATCTGTGTGTATCTGATTATTCTCGTACGAGGACTCGATCTACGCTCGGCTCTACCTCTATACACAGAAAGGCATGAAAAGACCGCACTGCCCCGAACCTAGATGCTACTGCACGTTGATTGATTGGCCGTGCAAGTGGACAAGATTCTACTGCTCTAATAATAAAATCTTGAACTGATGTTTTCTTGACATGTAATGCTTTTTTAAAATTTGAATGTAATTTGGTGGATGCAATAGCAATTATGCTTGGAACAACCCTGATGGGATCAAGTGTGCCAAGGAGACAATGCCAGTGCAGAACACGCCCGGGTTAGATGTGGGCACGGATCGTCAGGTTTTTGCTGCGGCATTGAATGTGATCCGATCCATGAAGGTTCCTGTATATTTCCTCAACATTACCTCCCTCTCTGAGTATCGGAAGGATGCACACACATCAGTCTACACCACCAGGCAAAGTAAGATCCTAACAGATGAACAGAAGGCCGACCCGGCCAAATTCGCAGATTGTATCCATTGGTGCCTCCCGGGCTTACCCGACACTTGGAATGAATTCCTCTATACCCGTATCATATCTCGCTCCACAATCCTCGAGTGAGCCTCTTTTTATTTTTTGTTTTCTTATTTCCCTTCTTCATTATTTCTCCCCCATTTCTAACTTTAAAAAATGTCATTTCTCTTTCTTTATTTTTTATTTTTTATTTATTTTTTAATATATATATATATATATTAACTTCCCCTTTTTTTTTGGGTAAAATTGTACTTCAAACCACAAATTGTAAGTAATGAAATTCAGAGAGAGGAGATCGAGGAACTTGTTATTTATGGTGATGAAATCCATTTTATAAATAAGCTAAGACTTGGGCCACTTTTGATGGTCATTATGTTTAAAAAACAATGTTTCGTGTTAAAAGCAGAGTTTTTCATTTCTGTGTCAAAATTCTGTTTTGAAACCAAACTCAAATGTTTGGAACATAGTTATCATGCTCCAACATTTCTCGTTCCTGACTTTTCTTTATCCGATTTGTTTTGAAAAAATGGAAAAATGAACTGTGAATACTAAATAGAAGATCCCGTTTTTCTGTTTTCGTAAAACAAAAAAACGTCAAAAATATTTTTTCGAATAACTACCAACACAGCCTTGGTTTAATACTTGATTAATAATATGACAGAAACTACTTAAATGCTAATTCCAAGTCCATTATTTAATCTTAGACCTCTTCATTGGGCTTTGTTTGGAAAAATTCAAGCCTGTATATACTTCTAAGGGTAAATAGAAAAAAAAAAAAAAAAAAAACTCAGATCGGAGCAACACTGAACTTTTGGAAGTAGTTTAAATTTCCAGATTTACCACCAAATGGGATTAGTTGAGGGGGAGGCTCCATTGCAGCGAAGACCAAAGGTAATGTGGTGAGCCGTTTTGATATAAAAAAAATCCATTGGCAGAGCAAGGCCCAAGCCATGTTGTGGTAGCATTTTAGTATCTATATGTCATATCGTATCCTGGCAAAAAGGATTATTGCCGGTATATGTTAGTATAATATTATTTAATTATCCTTTAGTAAATAGTGTGATTTTGGTTTCAGCCAAATAATTGTGAATCAAATCGAATCGCACCATATACACTGAAACTGAAACGATTAACACCCTTACTTCCAATGTGTTCAGGTCGTATAGTGCAATCATATGGTAATAAATCTAAGAAATAAGCTGATGATAAGTATGGCTAGAACTTGGTTTAAAGAAGTTAATTTTAAACTTAAATTTCGGTTCGGCTTTGATTTTGAAAGTAAAATTTGGTTTGATTTAGTAGTTTTAGACGAAATCGATTTGAACCAAATCAAACCAAATAAAATGTAACTCATATAAATCGAACCGAAATAAACCTAGATAATACTAGCCCTACAATCACGTGTCTCCCTTGGATTGTGTGATTACCTTTTACGGGTCTTTGCCTTTTTTTTTTTTTTTTTTTTTTTCTTTTAAATTTCTTTTGTTGAGTTCTGTGGAAAAAGGTTGACACTTGCCAGATTTAACATTTTGGGATTGTATTTTTGTTATAACTTCTAATAATTTCATTCCCAATTTTATTTGTTTTAGTGGCACATTTCCCCTTAAATAGAATTACCGAGATTGTATATGAACCGAATGAAATCACATAAAATCAAACCGATTCAGCCCTATTTTGATTTTGAGATTCTGAAAATTATTCAAATTCAGTTTGTATATATTGCATCTTGAACCGAATCAAAATCAAACTAAAAAAGCAGAACCAAATTGATTAACTCCCTTATTCCACACTACACACCTGAACCTAACCTTTCATTGATGAATTTTTCTTACCTTTAGTATACTCTTGGTAGATGTTAAGAAAACACAGCTCTGGATGTTTCACTTTGACTTTCCTTATCATACGATACAAACAATAATCATAACCTTGTCGCAACTAAATAGAGTCGACTACATAGATCTAATATAAGAATAAAAAATAAAATAAATAAATAAATAAATAAGGTAAAATGATGGAATGCCGATTTTGACTGGAATCAATCTCAAAAACCCTAGAATCAGTCATTTGATTTAAAAATTCACTGATTCAGAGTATTTTGATATTTGAATATTCTAAACCGAAATCGCAGAAATCAGGATCGGTCCTGATCGATTCCCAATTGGATTCACAGATTATGGAAACCCTGCACATGATTATAGCATTTGGCACTGCATCCAATTCAGATCATCAAGAAATATTTTCATCCATACCTAATCACTTCCAACTTATTGAAAATGTTCCTTGCCTGCAAGAGAAAAAATAAAAAATAATAATAATAAACGATGAAATCATCCAACCAAATCAATTTGTTCGTGGCCATCCACATCAAATTGAAATCAAGAAATAAATATTTCCATCCATTCCCAATCAGAAGCTACTGGATCTATGGCTCCTTCTCGCCTGCAGGAACATAAACGATAAGGAGGATATGTACAAGCAATTTCAATGCGGGGCAGTATGGTCTTTTTGCACCCTTGTTGTCTTGGTATAGATAAATGCTGTCGAGTATCGTTCTTTCTTCCTAATATTTTATATAATTATCAAATGTATTAATCGGGACTGAATCACGACCAAAATAAAATTCAAAAATGAACCTTGTGTAATCGGGTTGTTTTTTTTTTATCCAACCCATCCTGAATACTGGTTCAACCCAATTGAAACTAGTTTGAGTCAATCGACTGATACCCTTATACAATCAAAATATTAAATTTAGGTCAGGTCTTTTTCGTATACATTTATCCCATCATGGTTTTAATTATTGGTATCAGATCCGCTATATCATGTATATCAAATAGATATTAGGGGTAAAATCATTAAGAAAAAAAATAAATTAATCCAATTCATACTTCTGACAAATTCTAATTGTAGTTGAATCAGAATCAGTATTCTCGATTCCGATTTCATCAGAGATTCATACTTGATTTCTAAGGTTTAGGCTGATCTAACCAGTTTCAATTGAATCAAAATCAGAATCCCTTGCCAATCCCGTGGACTTGCACTCACAAAATTACATAGATGGATTAGGGATTTTGTAGTTTTGGACCAGCCTAAACCTAGATAGCAAACTGGATTATAGATAAAATAGGCCTATTGCCATAGGCAATAACAAAAATGCATACGCAAATAATCCATCAAGTGGAAAATAATTGCTAAAACATACACTAAACCTCGCATACTACTGTTTCTTACACCAGACTAGTTGGATTCTTTCTCCCATTATACTATTATTGGAAACATTATATTCAATCCAACATGCATCATGGATAAACAAAATCCATGAAATTACCCAATCAGAGTCGAAATTACCCGAGAAATCTTTGCAGATCATTCATATATAGTTTTAGTCTTAATTTAATCAAAATATAAATCAAGAATATTACCCAATTCATACCATGAAATATTTCTATCTTCATTCATATACTAACTTCTTGGAATGATTCTCGAGCTCCTCCATCGCACCAGATTGATACCAAGAAATATTTCCATCTCATATTCAAATCGAACTTCTTGAAAACATTCTTGAGCTCTTCAATCTCTGGCTCCTCCTGCCAGAACAAAAACGACCCACCCTGCTTTGGAAGGAGCCAAAGAACTGTTCCCCAAGGAAGAGACGAGATTGAAGAAGCTCAAGAAAGTTTTCAATAGGTTCCTTCCTCTCCTCAACGAGCAAGTGCGACTCATCTCATTCTTTATAAAATGGAAGAGGGTCAGTGGCTATTACGGTTTGGCTAAACGGTTTTTGTTTACCCAGATCAAGGTTCTAAAACTACGGATCAGTTTCGGATCTGTTAAGGCCGATATAATTCAACATCGATTCAAATCGGCATGGACAGATTTACCACTGTTTTTCAATAAAAACTAATATTTTATTACGTTTAACCCCTGGGCCTATAAGACTGTATCAGGATCGGATCGGCCAAGATCGGGGATTGGTCAAGGCCGATACCAATCCGTTCTGAGTTTTACAACCATGATCTAGATTAAAAAAAAAAAAAAAAAAGACTTTACAGTTAATTCTGAACTTAATAAAAATGAAACCGAGTCATAAACGTTTTATTAGTTCCATTACTAATTAAAGCTCTTTTGGTTTGATTTCTATTTGAATTTATTTGACTTATTTCTATTTTTACAAGTGTTTGGTATAATTTATAACACTTATTTTTATTTATAATAAATTAGAATAAATCATAAATCACAAATTACTTTCAAGCTATTTGTGATTTGTGGTAACAAATCATTTATGTTGATTTTTAAGCTACCTTAAATAAGCATGTGTGCTAAACTACTCAAAATCAAAGGTAAATAGGCAATTTCAGTATATCTTTTTACTTTTCAAATAAAAAACCCCCAAATCCTATCATCTCTCTCGCTCAAAGCTCAAGACTCAAAGTGAAACTTGAAACCTATTTTCTCATGATATAATCCATTTTATAAAATGAATACTCTTTGTGGTCCATAATTTGTTGTCATGAATAATTTTTAAAAAATAGTTAATAAATACAAATAAAAATCATACCAAAGAGAGCCTTAGGAATGAGAAAGAAATGAAAACGAGAAAAAGAAAGAAATAATACAAAATGGAGGGAACAAAACTTCCAAGGACTCCAATAAAAGGTAAGAACTAATCCCCCACCTTCAGCATTGCTATTAGTAGGGGAAAGAACACTCAAAGAAAAGTAAATGAAGAAAAATGAAATCGTGGTCTTCATTTTGCACATCCACCTACAGCTCTTCCTAAATGGACGAAGGGAGAGGGGACGCGAGAGAGGAGATCCTATTTTTTGCTGCCAACTCCATGTAGTCCGCCATAGAGTTGGCCTCTCTAAAGGAATGAGAAATCTTCCACCGAATTGAAGCCAAGTACTGTTACAAAATCTAATCTTATCTAGCTTACACACTAAAAATTAGAGGAGCTATAAATTGTCAATCACTGCCTGACTAGTCCGACGAATCCATACTGACCCCACAACCATATGGACTGGGTCATATCGGGGTTAAATGAGAACCATTCAGCTTTCACTGAAAGTAGTGAAGAGCACTAAACACCCCCGTGTGAGTGGCCCAAGGTGTGCCTAGTGGGAGTTGAATTTAGGACATCCGAGTTTACGGCTCGTACCAAGTTCGTTGCTCACCAACTGTGCTATCCCTTGGGTTGACAAATGTTATAGATGGTAAAGCTTAGCTAGATGTCACCAAAAAATATTGTCAAATGTTTTAGATTATAATCCATCCGTGGGTTGCCCAGATGGTTAGGATGAATTGGGGATTGTGTGGATAGGTGCACAGTCCTAAGTTCGATTCCTCATCTGTGCATCTACGATTTAAGTGGAGATCGTGGTAGTGGCAGTGGGTTGCTGCATTAGTCTCCTCGAGGATTAGTCGAGGTGCACGTAAGCTGGCCCAGTCACCTTAGTTAATAATAATAATAATAATAATAATAATAATAATAATAAATAATAATAATTAATAACAATAATAATACATTATTAAGGAGACAAAACCCTACTAGTCTGGTGTTGCCTACGCCCGGGCACAAGTGGGCGCCAAAATATTATACTGCCCCATCTCATGTCCTGAAGATACTTTTACGGACCCTTCTATTGACTTCGCATGCTAGTGTTCCTTACACCAGACTGACAAGATTCTTTCTCCCATTATACTATTATTAGAAACATTATAATTCAATCAAACATGCATCATAGATAAACAAAATCCATCGGTCAATATCGCCATGATATCGTTCTAAGCATCGATGGATATGAATCAATATATCAATCAAAAGGTGAATTATAGTCGAAATTACCCGAAAAATATTTGCAGATCATTCATTGTTTTAGTCTTTAATTTTATCAAAACATAAATCAAGAAATATTACCCAATTCATACCATGAAATATTTCCATCTCCATTCATATACCAACTTCTTGCAAAGATTCTCGAGCTCCTCGATCGCACCACATTTAGACCAACAAATATTTCTATTTCTAATTCAAATCGAGCTTCTTGAAAACATTCTCGAGCTCTTCAATATCTGGCTCCTCTTGCTGGACCAGAAATGACCCGCCCAACTTTATGTGGATTTTCCCATCCACAAGAACTATTCTTCTCAAGGAAGAGACTAGGGCCCATTTGATAACGTTTCGTTTTAGGCGATTCTGTGATTTTTTGTTCCCAGAAACTGAGAAACGGGCAAAATACATTTTGACAAACTTGTTCCATTTCTCCTACTTTTAGAAATAGAAATCAAAATTTATATTGATTTCTGTTCCTAGAAACAGACATGATGACGTCGGTCCAGAAACAAGTGAAGGCAAGGATTTTGGAGCAGTACTCACGCCTTTCTTCTCAACCTCAAATGACTCCACGGGTTTGCAACTCGAGTTGCAACAATACCTCTTCTGAGAAAACCAAATCCTTTCGTGGAATCCTAGGCACTTTGCTCAAGTTGGAGACTAGGTTCCTTTCTTCCTCTCTTTCTTCTGCCATATTCCTTTTTTTCTTAGTTCTGTGGGTCTCTTTGGAGATATATGGAGAAGAATCGGTTGTTTCAATATAGGCAATAAGCGCAACGATAATTCGAGGGCTTCGAGAGAAGGATAGACCAGGTGAACTAAAATCCTAGAAGAAGACCAGCCACTGAATTTAGTGAAGAATTCATGATGAGAGATAAGAGGAAAGAAGAAGAGCAAAATATGAGATTGAGATATGGTAGCATGACCAGAAGAAGGCAAATGAATCCACCTAGCTTTGGATAAGGATTTCAGGGTCAAGAGGTAGAAATTTTTTTAAATAAAATTTCTGTAAGAAACGTTTTCAGAAACAATTGTTATCAAACATCCAAAAATTTGTTTCTGTCCTCAGAAACGCGAATTTATGTTTCTACTGTTTCTGGGCACAAAAACGACAGAAATGTTGTCAAATGGGCTAGAACCTTTTCAATAAGTTCCTTACTCCACATGTTGGGGCTAGTGCGACTCATCTCATTCTTTATAAAGAAGAAGAGAGTTAGTGGCAGTCACCCAAGCAACGGACTCTCGTGCTCTATCTTATGGTTCGGTCAAAAGTTTTTTATTCACCCAGAATCCTGGATCAAGGTTCTAAAACTATAGATCGGTTTTGGATCCATCAAGTCCGTTATCAATTCGGATCAGATAGATTTACTACTGTTATTCAATTATCACGTTTTACTGGTACCCTTGAACCTTAAGACTGTATCAGGATTGGACCCGCTAAGATCTGGGATTGGTCAAGGCCGATACCAATCTGTTTTGAGTTTTAAAACCATGATCAATAACAAAAAATTAAAAAATGAGAACTTATAGTTAATTCCGAACTTAATGAAAACCGAACTAATTGATAGATGCTTCATTAGTTCCAATACTAATTAGGGCTTAAGGGGGTATCCCTAAGAGTTTACTCCAAGAGAATTGATTTCCCTAATTAGCTGTGCAATTATGCTGTTGATAGACGGTTCAAATTAAAAAAATGTTGAATTGTTATTGGTCAAAAAATATATTTTATCTTGCCTTGTATGATTTTCTTTTTTGCTTTAATATAGTTTTTATTTATCGAAATATATATATATATATATATATATGTATATAAATATTTTATATATACCACACAACGAAATAATATTTTTTTTCCGCGTTAATTGTATTAAAAAAAAAATACAAAAAGAAGAAGAGAGAACATACAAAACAGACCTAATCCCCCCCCNGGGGGGTTAGGAGAGGGCTTCTTTTGAGTGCTTTTGTTGGCAATGTCCTTGTCAGCCATGTCTTAAGTTTGAGTATCTATTTTGATAAGACTCAACTAACTGGAGTGGGGGATTGCTGTATTTTAAGTATATTATATATTATATATATTAAACTTAAAATACAATAATTAACGATATTATTGAGTTGTTACAAAAAATACAACAATTAAATTGTGTTTGATGGACACATATAAAATGTTAGAATATCCAACACTCCAGGAGAGGGCTTCTTTTGAGTGCTTTTGTTGGCAATGTACTTGTCAGCCATGTCTTAAGTTTGAGTATCTATTTTGATAAGACTCAACTAACTGGAGCGGGAGATTGTTGTATTTTAAGTATATTATATATTATATATATTAAACTTAAAGTACAATAATTAACGATATTATTGAGTTGTTACAAAAAATACAACAATTAAATTGTGTTTGATGGACACATATAAAATGTTAGAATATCCAACACTTGCCTCATTCCCCCCCCCCCACTCTTTGTCCAATACTTTTCTTCTAGTGAAGACAAATTTTTTTTAGTAGAAAAAGAAAAATTCACTATTCCCAAGGTAAATTTTTAAATTCAATATTTGAATCTTCCTTTCATCCCAGACGTGCCAAATGCAAAAAATATTTTGTAACCAAGAAAACTTTATGAATCTTATACAATTTTCTTGACATCCAAACACAATCTGAGATTGAAGTTGAAGAATCTATTTTGATCCATGAAAGATGCTTTTCTCTAGTGAGAGATAGAATAATCTTGGAAAAATTACATGATTACCCACCTTTGGGTTTTCTTTTACAAAACTATACATCTAAACTTTCAATTGACATAAATGACCAAAATTAGGTTTAAGTTTATAAAAATAATCACTGAATATTTCCTTTAACAAAAATACTCAAAATCAGGTTTAGGTTTTGCAAAACTACCCACCCAAAGTTTAAGCTATAAAAATATTTGATTCTTGTGGAAGATGAATTGGGGTGTCAAACAGTGTGATTTCAGTTATTCGGTTTGGTTTTGGTTCTGGTTCAGTCTAAATTTTGATAAGGTGAAATCAGAATCGTTTTCATCCGGTTTTGGTTTTTCTTGTTTCTAATCAATTTTTTTATTCGGTTTATAGTCGGTTTGCATGCAGTTTATAGTATCAGTTTGAAAAACAATTTATAAATTTAATTTGTAATGTATTCCATTTGCTTCACATTTAGAGATCAGAGAAAGAGAGTATGAAGTAGGAAGTATAGAGATGGAAGAGGGAGAGAGTAGAAGATTTACCTCCGTGGGACTCAAAGAGTTGAAGTTGAAGTAGAAGTTAAAAGTTGAAGTTAGAGACTCCTAGTGAGAAGATGGTGGAATTTGAAATTGTTATAGTTAAAGGATAAAGACCAAAATAAAATATAATACTTTGTAACTTGAAGGCCATCAAAACACAAATAATCAAATATAGAAGTGACCTATCGAAATACGTTTTTTCTTATTTTTGATAGAGACAAACAGTGAAACACTTTAACACGGTAACACCATTGGTGGTGGTTAATCGTCGATTATTTGGTTCTGAATTCAACCAAATCGGAAAAATGACCTATAAAACTAGAATTGGTTTATTTTTATGCGGTGCAGTTCGATTTGATCATAAATGGTTGGTGTCAGTTCTAGTTCTGAAGGTGTGGTTCATCCTCTACGGTAGAGTAGATGTGAAGGTTCGGATCGAAGATCTTTGTGAGACGACCTATGAATCTCGAGAATCGGATGTGAGGCGCATTAGCCTTATCGCATTCCAGCCCCAGGGCTTGAAATAACCATTTACATTTTGACACACTTAAGATGAATGACAATCAATGTTTTGGATAGTTTTGTAAACCCAAATTTGATTTTGGATATTTATATTAATTGAAATTTTAAGTAGATAATTTTATAAAGGAAAACCAAAAAATGGATAATCATGTAATTTTTCCATTAATCTTTTTGTTTAAATTTTTTTTTCCCCCCTCAGAGATGGAGATCCAAGAGTTAAATGTCTCTAAACTCTAAAGACCCTTTTTCCTTTTTTTAGGTAGAAAAACTCTAAAGATATTCAAGACCTCCAATGGACGAGCCTTGATTACCAAAATGTATTGTAAGTAGGGATTTTGGTACTGGAACTCCCGTACAGGGGGAGTTAGTGCTGTTGTCACTTACATTCCTCCGATCGAGTCTCCTTCGCCGGGCAAATATCACCGACGGGGTAGTCTGAATCACGCCGGAGATCAGGTTTCACCACTTGTACCAGGCAAGTCCCTTTATTTCTGTTTGATCCAACCTTCCAACAATGAACCCTAATTTTTCTCTGTTTCTCCCTCTGGAGTGAGTGTTTCAAGTAAAATTGCAGCTTGGAAGGGTAATGACAGCCTACTTATTGAACACCCATGTTTGTGCTACTGTCATCATATTCTGGTTTGGAAAGTGGAAACCCCTTAAATGGTCCTCTGGATTCTGAAAGTTGCAGTTATATATAAGGTTGATACATGCAATCAGTTCTGTAGGTGTTGAAGATTCCAAGTCGTAGCCCAATTTCTAAGATGAGCCAAAATGCAAACTTTGGAGCTAGCAGATACCAAAAAATGTATGGACTTACTCTCCCTGTCTCTCTATGTTCGGGGGTTGGGGTTGGGGTTGGGGTTGGGGGTGGGGGGGGGGGGGCTGTATTTTTCTCTTATGTGCTAAGCAATACTTGTTGCTTAGATATTAAGAATTTTCTCTTTTTTCTTCTCTAATGTGTTTTACCTGCATCTTAAATGATATTATTGTCTATAGAAAAACACAAAATTTGATGGGTGAGTCACTTTATCATTCAACCTGTTGAAATGTCCATTGATTTAGTGAACTAGAGCTTTATAAGTTTCACCTCTACATTGGTTTGGGTGCAATTGTGCAGTCCACAGTGCTTTGGAATATGGATAGGAATAGTTGACTGACAGTGAAGTTGTATGTTACATACAGATAATTTGTCCTCTTAGAGTGTAGAGTCAGACAAAATCTTCATATCTGGACTAAAAGGCCTGTAGAAATACTACACTTAGGATGACCAAGGCCTGCCTCTTACGAAGAAAGAGTTGGTTCTCTATCCTCAGAACTTGAGATTACATTGCTAGTGTTTGAGGTTCCACACTGATCTACGAGTCCCAAAAATAACTGGTGTTGTGATCAATTTCACCGTAAATTATGATAATTAGATTGATTTTGAAGCCTCCCATAACTTTTCATGGCTCTAAATCTATTATGTCATGTCTCTTAGTTCTCATCCCCCCCTTCCCCCCACCCCCCCACCCCAACCCAAAAAAAATGTTCTCGTCTCCTAGTCCTGGTTGTTCCAAGGGAAAATATACCTTAACTCCAAATTTCATCCATCGAGGTGGGTTTTGCATGAGCAATGAATATTAGACATTATCTGTTGTGGAGTTCCAGATTATTGAAAATTCAATACAAATGGTGAAGCGGACATATAAAGAGCGTGTTCTTCAAAATTGGTAGCTGCTGGCTTAATCCTTTGCCATATACTTCATCTACTGTGGTAAAAGAAATTGTTGAAGTGTTTGGAGTAGTGTATTTGTTACAGTCAATCTCGTGAATAGGGGCATAACTTAACAAATGACTATTAAAATAATTTTAAGTAGATGCACCATATTAAGCTCTTAAATTTTTTTATTCTGAAGGTTAATGGAAGTTCCTCACCATATTATATTGACTAGTCCACAAGAATTAGATGCTCCACGTGAATCAAGTAGTCCACATGAAGATGCTGTAGGACTTAGACTTCAATCAGCAAATGACTTAGCAAGTTCCAATGTTCCCATGGAAGATAAAGGCAAAAAAGATTGGGTACCAGAGCTTGGCATGGAGTTTGAAACAGAAGAGCTGGCCTATGAGTTCTATAATAGATATGCTGGAAAGATAGGTTTCAGTGTTAGAAAAGATTGGTTAAATAAAAGCAGGAATGGTGTTGTGCGATCTAGATGCTATTGCTGTTATAAAGAAGGTCACCGCAAGAAAGACAGGCGACATGAATTTGTGAAGAATCCACGTAATGAGACAAGAACTGGCTGCATGGCACACATGATTATTACCATTCAACCTAATGGTAAGTATCGTATTGGAAAATTTGAAGCAGCTCACAATCATGAATTTGTAACCCCAGAGATGGCTCACTTGTTGAAATCACATAGGAAATCAACTGCTGATCAAGGTACTGAAGCTGATGGGATACGACCAAAATCAACCCTGAGGACTAAGGTTAGGCATGATGAAGATCATGAGGATAATGATTTTCTTAAGTTTAACTGTGCAAATTATTTACATTCTAAGCGGTTGAAAGCAATGAAGAGGGAGATGCAGGAGCTCTTTTACAATATTTCCAGAGGAAGCAATTAGAAAATCCAGCATTCTATTATGTGATACAGCTTGATGTGGATGATAGGATAACAAACATTTTCTGGTCAGATGCAAAGATGGTGGTGGACTATGGTCATTTTGGTGACGTTGTTTGCTTGGATACAACTTATCGAAGCAATGATCATGGTCGGCCATTTTCACTATTTCTCGGTATAAATCATCATAAGCAACTTGTAATCTTCGGTGCAGCGCTTCTCTATGATGAAACTACTGAGTCTTTCAAATGGTTGTTTGAGGCCTTTATTAAGGCAATGTCTGGAAAAATGCCGAAGACAATTCTAATTGATCAAGAAACTGCAATAAGTAATGCAGTTGCATCAGTGTTGCCCGAAACACGTCATCGTATCTGTGTGTGGCATGTATTCCAAAATGCCCTTAAACACCTTAGTCAAGTATTCAATTGTTTTAAATCTTTTGCCAAGGATTTCAGTAGCTGTTTATATGATCAAGAGGAAGAGGAAGATTTTATCCAAGCATGGGGGAGTATGCTTGAAAAGTACAATCTTACAGAAAATGAATGGTTGAAGGATTTGTTTCAAGAGAGAGAGCAATGGGCTTTGGTCTATGGAAGAGATACATTCTCTGCAGACATAAGAAGTGCACAACAAACTGTTAGTATAGATGGTATTATCTTAAGGAAGTACCTCAAAATTGAGTTGGATTTGCTGGATTTCTTTCGGCATTTTGAAAGCTTGGTGGAGGATTATCGATATGAAGAATTAAAATCTAATTTTGAAATGAGCCAAAGTATACCAAAATTGGTGTTACCTGTGAAGATGTTGAAGCAGGTAGTGGATGTTTACACCCCAGTTATATATGAAATGTTCCAAAAGGAGTATGTGGAGAGTCTAGACTGTGTTGTTCACAGTTGTAATGAGATGGGGACAACAACTGAGTACAAAGTTACTGTCGTTGAGAAAAATCATGAGAATACTGTCACATTTAACTCATTAAATGGCACAATTCTTTGCAGTTGTAAGAAGTTTGAGTTTATTGGGATTTTATGTAGCCATGCATTAAAAATACTTGATCTCAGAAATATAAAGGTGCTCCGATCACAATACATCTTGAAGAGGTGGACGAAAAATGCTAAGTCTGGAAGCATAGCCACTGGAAATGCGTGCACAGCACAAACTGATCCTAAGTTTGATTTATCGAGGCGTTATAAAGAGTTGTGTGGTAACTTTGTCAAAATAGCTGCAAGGGCTGCAGAGACTGAAGAAACATATACTTTTGCTGCAAATTATTCTGAACATATATTGCATGGAATAGAAGAAATATTGAAAAGAAAAATTCATGAAGAACCTCTGGGTGCTGCATCAAATGGCGCCGATGCACTGACATCCCAATCACGACATTAACTGGCTGCTCTGCTTGTTAATTATTCAGGTACTTTTTGTCAATCCTTTTTGTACTAAATATGTTATAGAAATTTACTGCTTGTTTGATATAAATTGCTTTGCTAATTTTTTGTATTTTGCATGAAATATCTGTTATATGCAAACGTGAGCATATCTTTTTTTCTGGTTGTCATTCACAGTGAGAACCTAGGGAGGATGGACAATCCTACAGGCTGGTGGAAAAGACAATGTTAGCCTTCACATTTTTGTTTCTTCCGCCTTTTTCCTGAATTCAATCCATGCCTTTATCCTGAATTAATTGGATTCTTCAGGTGAGTGGGGGTATTATCTGAAAATACATTAAAACAGAAGAAAAGAGGAATCATGACATCAAGAAGCTTGACAATTTTTGGGTATTAAGGTGTGTTATTTGTCTGAATAAGCACCTAAGAACATTCATTCTCTTTATATTCTTATGGATATATGACTGTAGTATCCAGAGCCAACTCTGTTTTAAGGTTGAATGACAATGAGAAAGCCATGGTATCTGTGCAGTTCTCAAAATAATCTAGAAGTCTACAAGAAAAAAAAAAAAGTATTGAGTTTTCCTGAGGCCATGGGGGATGGGAGGGCCACAGGATCAAGGGGTAGGGAGGGTAGGTGGGTACAGGGTCACATTGGGGTTGTTGCCTGGTTCTGCCACTGGTGTAGGAAAACTTTGTCCTGAAAAAAAAAAGTCATTTTCATTACAAAATACAAAAAATCCTGTAATTTTTTTTTAATAATAATTAACAAAGTTCCTTACTTTCATATCAATAATGAGTGATACACCTAAAAAGATCACATCTTATCGGAGAAGCACATGTATACCCTTACAAATCGGACATCTTCACAAACCATCTTCAGACGACCACATCTACTAAGTTCACTCACACTCACTCTTGTACCCATGGTCGTCTCTACCGACATAGTCATAAAGCCATCCTCACTGACCGTGTGTCCAGAACCAAGAATGATTGATGACAAGGTCACATGTCTCCTAAATCCTACTCTGAGAAAGGGCCAACTATAACTGTAACAGCTCGGAGACCCAACTACGGTTCTTCAACTCAACTGGGGTAAGGTTGACGATTATAAGTATTTAAAAGTAAACATGGTCAGGTTAATCGTTATAAGACCTCCCACATTAGTGAAGATATTGATTGGTTCACCAATAGGAGCCTTCTCCACATCATAGGAGAAAATCATCCCTCCTCCAGTAGCAGCCATGGTTTAAAGTATCTCCGATACCGATACGATACCCTCCGATACGTATCTTAAATTTAGCTGATCGATACGATACACACCGATACGATACATGAAATTTTTAAAATCCTTTCGTATCGATATATATCCTATGATACATATCGATATGCACCAATACACTATCGATACGTATTGATACTCTATGAAAAATATAAAATCAATGTGAAATATACGTTTCGGTATGTATCAGTACATATCGGTGAGTATTTGTATGTATCGATCGGTACATATCGATGAATATCAGTATGTATCGATGAGTATCGGTATGTATCGATCAATACGTATCGGTGAGTATCGGTATGTACTGATACAGTGCGCTACGGTCATATAGTGGCCAAGATGAGTATTTTTTTCAGAAAACAAGAATTTTTGAGGGGTTTTTGTTCCAAAGTTGCTGCCAATCATATTTCTCTCTAACTAAAGTGGAAATCAAGGTTGGGAACAAGAATTTTACATTTATGGGACAACTACAAACCTTGAATTCTTAGTGCGATACCCTCAATTTAGTGTTTATGCATAATACATGTTATCAATAGTTTTTTTTAACAAATTTTTTATGCAAAAGTGTTTAAAAAGGTGTTTCATATCCATTTATGTGCGTATCTTTAGCCTATCTTAGCGTATCTCCGATACGATACGATACCCTCCGATACGTATCTTAATTTTGGTTGACCGATACGGTGACTGATACCGATACTTTAATCCTTGGTAGCAGCAGAGGCAGACCAACATAAAAGGGGAGGAACAACCTCGATGAGGATAAGTTCACTTCCAAGCTCTACTCAAACTACCACTTCTCTATTATGTTTTCCCTTTCTTCCCTCCTTCCGATCCTAAAAATGACTTAGGCATCGAGGCCTTGAAGCCAGAGCACCGCTTCAGGCTTCACCTCTCTATCTGTTGTTTGCAAGCCCAGGTTGAGCAGAAATTTATGTCATCATATTGGAAAAAGAGAAAATCCAATTGATAAGGCAACTTGAGTTGGCCAATGATGAAGGGAATGAAAGATTACACAAGGTCCACCTTGCTCAGGGTTACATTGATCACCCCCAGATGTTGACATGACGTAGTGATTCGACACACTCCAAAGTAAGGTTTGTAGCCTGAATCTGTTAGAACTTTTATGTGGGCCTAACTGATACCGATTGATCCATTGGGCCCAAACAGTTATAGATCCATTCTAATTAGGAAACTACTAACTCTCTCCATTGTGGGAGTGGAATAGGGTTTTAAGGATTCTATTATAAATAAAATACTAATGGTCCCTGCAGTCATTACTTAATGCTTTATTGGTTTTGGGAACACTGCTTTCTCACAAGAGCATATACACAGAAAGAAAGGAAACCCTAGAGTAAGAGGCTGCAGAAGATCTCAGTAGAAGGACTCCACTTGTGTAGTTCTTCATTGTCATCTTCATGGGAGTAATGTTTAACCACATGGGATAGAGGTTCGTGATCTATGCTCATGGGGTTTCTAAACTTACACATGTACTTCTCTATTCCCATCTGTAGTTCATGTCATGGGTGTCCCATTGATTATTATAGGTATGATATATATATATATATATGGTTATGTATTTTAAGATCTATAAATGGAGTACTTTATTGATATTGGTTTACGTACTATACCCATGGTTAAATCTCTTTTATGATTCTTGTATTCTAAATACTATAAGGTTTTTCATATGATTAATATGGTAAAGGATCCTCAACAATTGATATTAGAGCCAACCCTTATGGTGTTAGAATCAAGAAAAATTGATTTTGTATAAGGTTTGGGTCCCAAATCATGAAAATCGTAATTTTACCATCATTTAAACTGGATCGAAAAACTTTCTTCACGAAAGTTTTAGAGGATGGGAAGACGATCGTGACGGTATGCCGCATGTTATCGAAAATCGGCTATCGGAGGAGAAAGAAAAAATATATTAAAAAAAATGATAGTGGGTCTTTGTCGGGTCAACTTAGTAGGGTTTCCTAGTTAACCCGGTGATGCAGTGGGTCAACCCATGATCCAACCATGTTTGATGGTCAAAGGTTGACCAAATCAGTTGACCACATGACCCGAAGACCCGAATTTGTGACCCGGATACAGAACCCTAAAATCCAAGGTTTGACCCGAAAAGTCCCAGTATTGATATGCTCGAATCGGGTTAAACCACTTGGGCCAAACCGTTCGGTTCAATCAGATTGAACCAGTTGGTTTGGGCAAACCAGATTGATTTTGACCTATTTTTCCTGTAACTTCAAATGGCTCGTACGGGCAAATGATGAGGAATTTTTCACCTTGGTTTTTTGCGTTGAGTCCAGTTTTTTGTGCTATTCATTTTGATATATTATGAGCCAAGTTTTGGTCAATTTTTATGGTATGTCTTACATAAATTACAAGTATGGGAGTTTTGTGATTTTTAATAATTTTTCCTCTTAATTGGAAGAAATAAAAAAAAATCAGCTCATATATTATTTGCATGTCAACATATGAACTTGTTTATTGGCTAATGATAGACCATGCATTTGTTTACATATATTTTTTTGTTCATGCTTAAACAATCACACTTTTAGCTACCAGAATGAATTTGTAGATTATTGTAGTGAGGTTGGATGGAATCCACCAAAGTGGTAAAATTCAGTTTTATTGTAATAGAATACAAATCAAAAGTTTTATTTGTTTGAAAAGATATAGAAGGATAGTTGGTAGCAAGGTTGCTAATGTTCACCCAAAGGTGACATTATCAAAGAGAAGTCAAAGTTAAAGTAAGTGAAAAGAGAATAGAGATTTCTCAACCTAGAGGATGTTGTCCATCCAAAGATGGCAGTATTTTTTGAAAGTTAGAAGAAATCTCACAGTAATAGTAGAAACTTGAGTGGACCAGTATGTTTCAGACCTAAAAATCAGGAATATAGTTCTGGTTGACATTCTTGAAGTAATTGATAATTGAACATTGCAATGTTTATTTTGCTAATAGTTACATACTTGTTCTTTTGCATGTAGAATGATATTTAGTTCATGTTTAAATAACCCACAAATTTAAGCTGCCAGATGTATTGCAGTGGAATTGATGGAACCCACCAAAGTGGTAAAATCTAAGATTACTGCAATAGGTTTGCAACTCAAAGGTTTTGTCTTATTTTCAAAGACAGAAAATTGTTGGTAGAAATTAGGTACTGCTTGCCCAAAGGCAACATTATCAAAGATAAACATAAATGCAAGTGTAATATAGGCAGACCTTAACTTGGAAGTTGTTGTTCATCCAAATGTGGCAGTAATTTTCGAAGTTGAAGAGCTCCCTCAGTCATTGTAGTTTTTGAGTGGACCAGTGCATTCCAAACCTAAAGGTTGAGCATGTAGTTCGGTTGACACTTTGGTTATGTTTAATGGTTAGTGATGTAATAGTGGTTTTAATTTTATTGATATTACATGCATTAATTATATATTGAATGGATTATTTTTCCTTGAGTTGAACCATTAAACTAAATGTCTTTAAAAGTGGCTTGAGAATATGGAAGTCTATATATGCCTTAAAGACCTAGGGCCCGTTTGATAACATTTCTGCCGTTTCTATTTCAAGAAACGGCAGAAACATAAATTTTTGTTTCTAAAAACAGAAACGGAATTGTAGGTGTTTGATAAGTCATGTTTTTAGAAGTCGATAGTAACCAATGAAAGAATGACCACAAGTCGTTTCTAGAAACGGCGAAACAAGTTGAACTTGTTTCGCCTGGGTCGTTTCTTGAACCATAAATAAGTAAAAATTTATATTTCTATTTCTGAAAATAAGTGAAACGGAACAGTTTTATCAAACGCTTTTTACTCCGTTTCTGCTGTTTCTGAAAATAGAAACGGCAGAAACGCGTTTCTTGAAACGTTATCAAACGGGCCCCTAGTTTTCTATACTAGGAAAACCAAATCAATAGTTTGGTATTATACTTTTAAAACAAAGATTTTTTCTCTAAAAGGTATTGGACAATTGATTAATGGCAATAGGGTGGATGAGTGTTTTATGACTATGACCATATATTATAGGTTTATTTAATGTGTTATTTTTGTATTTGGATTGATTGGGTTGGATTAATATCGATTTTGATCAATCCAATACCAAGTTCTCAAACACTGTCATTGTTCTTTAAAAACCTATTTATGAACATTAATTGATAAAAATGTTTGGTTTTCTTTTGTTTTTGGGCTTTTGTGAATAAGTTTATATGTATGTCACATTTAATGAATTATGTTCTCCAATAAATGGATTAATTTATGACTGGTCGAATCAAGTGGGAGGATTGAATATGGACCTTAATTTATTTTATGTGGCTCGACCAGTGGGAGGATAAATTCAACACACTAGGTTACTAGTGGGAAGATATTGTTAGCGGAAGGATAACTTCACTATACTAGGTTGCTAGTGGGAGGATGTTGTAAGTGAAAGAATAAAATGTTGATTTTAATGTAAAATGACTATTTTATTTTGGAACCCACTTTTCAATGGTTCAAAACTATTTTTGAGGTTTTGCATTGGTTTTTCATTACCATAATATTAGAAAATTATTTATGACTAAAGTATGTATGAAATCTATATTCATGTCATTTACTACTTACATGTCATGCTTGAAACACCTAAAGATGAATATATATATTCTAAAATTAAACTAGGTGTGAGCTTCTGCACATGCTATGCTGCACAATACATTTCTAGGAAGCTAAAAGTGTTGGGTGGAATCCACCAAAGTAGCATGTCCTATTCTTTTATAGTTTTTCCAAGCGCAACAAAATTGGTGTCATTTGCCCAAAAGTGATGTCACCCAAGTTAAAGAAAATTCATGTATGGAAATGACTGTAACTTAGAGGTTTCTAACCCCATATGTGATAAAAGTAATTGTGTTTTCACAGTAAATTTGGATTTACAAAAGGACCAGTGCATTCTTAGCCCAAAGGATAGGAATGTAGTTATGGTTGTGACTCTTGTGTGTATTATCTGCTAGATGTATATTTATTATGTAGTGTATCTATTAGATGTACATATTAAATTTTCTAGCCCGATTATTTGGTATGTATGTTTCACACTTGAGATTTTTTAGGGTTAAATGATCTGGTTTTAGCTCTCAGGGAACCCAAACAGGTGTTGTTGCTGATTAAAGCACAACTGAAGGAAAATAGGAACAATTTTGTTGTTCTATTAAGTTTATAATGATTTTGGAGTAATTTTGAAATAATTTTATCTTAAATCCTGTTCTCCAAATTATTTATGTACATTTATGCTTCATTTGTTTGTGTTGTCTCTAGTTGTGTAAGAAACACATTAAAACATACTTGTAAGATACACATTAAAGCATACACTTCTGTACATATATTCATCTCAAATGTGGAAAACATGATAGGAATGAGTGAAACCCACCAAAGTGGTACATTCAGTTCAATTGTGTGTTTCCCCAGGTAAATGTGACATTTGCGCAAAGGTGATGTCACTCAAGGTTATGGACAAAGTGCTCAAGAACCTTTTTTTTTTTTTTTGACATTTTATTGAGGTTTTGTTATGCTTGGTTAGTGAGAGTTTTATGATTTCATTTAATCAAAGATATCATGGTGGCACTAACCAAAGTTTAAAGACGATAAAAGTCAAAGTTTAAAGGCGGTGTCTGCTAAGATTTATTGGCAATGCTTAGCCAAAGTAATTGACAATAAGTCAAGGTAATTGGCGGTATTTAGCCAAAGTTCATTATGATAGGCAATATTTAGCCAAAGTTAATGGTAAAGGCAGTATTTAGCCAAAGTTTGTGATTTATGGCGGTATTTAGCTTAAATCCAAGGAAGTGGTGGTTTACCATAGATGGTTTGCCAAATTTTGTGATTTGTGGTGGTATTTAACCTAAATCTATGGTAGTGGTGATTAACCACAGATAGTATGCCAAAGTAAAATATTAATTCAAAAAAATGGCGGTTTGCCTAAATATTGATTAATATCAAAGTTTACTACTTATGAGGTTTTCAAGGTAGGCTGATCTTTTGATCAGGAAATGACCTATAAGGAAAGATATATTTCATGTGATCGCAAGTATGATATCAGTTCCTCATATATATATATATATATATATGTTTCCAAGCGATTTGAATTGATAGTTTTATATTGTTTGTATCATTAGATATATGCTGTAAATTGAGGTGTATTTTCTACTATTGTTCAACAGTAAAGATTATTGATTGGATCAAAGTTTGTTTGAGTGATGTTTAGTCTTGAGATTATTTGGCCAGGTGTCAATGGAAAGACATCAGTATCAGTGTAGCCCAAGTGGGAGATTGTTAGAATTTTTCTGTGGACTTAACTGATACCGATTGATCTATTA
Organism: Macadamia integrifolia; assembly: GCF_013358625.1. Lineage (NCBI taxonomy): Eukaryota > Viridiplantae > Streptophyta > Magnoliopsida > Proteales > Proteaceae > Macadamia > Macadamia integrifolia. The sequence continues at coordinate 3,750,481 of NC_056562.1, read as the reverse complement.
GGCCCAAGCAGTTATAGACTCACTTTAATTAGAAAACTCCTAACTCTTTCCATTATGGGAGTGGAATAGGGTTTTAGGGATTCTATTATAAATAGAATATTAATGGTCCCTGCAGTCATTATCTAATGTCTTATTGGTTTTGGGAGCACTGCTTTCTCATAAAAGCAAGTGCACAGAAAGAAAGGAAACCCCAGAGTAAGAGGCTATAAAAGATCTCAGTAGAAGGACTCCACTTGCGTAGTTCTTCATACATCTTCATGAAAGTAATGTTTAACCACATGGGATAGAGGTTCGTGATCTATGTTCATGGGGTTTTTTCTAAACTTACACATGTACTTCTCTATTCCCATTTATGGTTCATGCCATGGGTGTCCTATTGATTAGTATAGATATGGTACATCTATATGGTTATGTATTTTAAGATCTATGAATGGAGTACTTTATTGATCTTGGTTTAGGTACTATACCCATGGTTAAATCTCTTTTATGATTCTTGTATTCTAAATACTATAAGGTTATTCATATGATTAATATGGTAAAGGATCCCCAATGGAATCATGTTAGATGCTTCTAAGAATATCAGTAGAGCTTGCCCACTTGAGGATACAAGTCATCACCCTAATCCCCCTCTTAAACCACAGAAGAGTGGTCCAAGTAAGTCTAATTCGAGTGATAGCCATCCTGATCGACGGAGCCAAACCAGAAAACAATAGGAGAGTGATGGTGATAGGCTTCTTCTTGCAAAACTGTGAGTATGTCTCATCCAAAACCTTATTCTCAACCTTCAATTAGATAGAGCACAAAAATTTAAGAAAAAGAAACTTGAATGAACCAATTTGGCCTTGTAGATCAAAAGATATGCCCATTTGAAGTTGGGCCAATGAGATTAAGCCAAATGGAGTATGGTGAGATGGCTCACTGTAGACACCCAATTTTGTCACCCACCCTGACAGTGATGACAAAGAGGGAATGATAAAGCTTCGAGCTTCACATCAGAAGGGAATCTAGGTCTTTTGTGATGATCCATACACCGGTAGCAACTCAAGACCCGGCAATGGCCCAAAACCCTAATCCAATGCTAAACTCGGCAGTGGCCCGAAACCCTAAATCAAATTCTAAATCCGGTTACGGCCCAAATCAACCCAAAACCCTAACGCAACCTGAAACCCTAATCCAGATCCGACCCAATTTCGGACCTGATCTCGTGGCACACGATATTAACATGTTATATATTGACGAATTGACTTTAAGTACTCTCTGGTGGTGCGGGAACGGCATAAATAAGGATTGTCGGAAAAACCCAGTTCGTAGAATGGCAGAAGTCCCCTCTTTGCTATTCTTGATTTTTACTAGCAAAAAAAGAGCTCAAAACCCACGCCATTGGATAGGGCTCAGAAAGACGATTCTGATGATATATCGCACATAAAAATCCGACCATCGGATCTTTAGGAATCGCTCCCGAAAGTCAAAACAGGGATCAAACGCCCGATTCAGACCAAGATTCCTCTTCGGCCCGCCATTTTTAGGTAAAAAATGGAAAGGAAAAATAAAAAATAAAAAATATTTTTACTTGGAAGAAGACCCTTTTTAGGCCCATCAATTTGATGCCAAGAATGGAAAAAAGAGGCATTTTAAACGTGAAAATTTCATTTTTGGGAGGAATTTTTGCCAGGCCCATGTAAACCTGCCATTTTTGGATGGCAAGGCTGTTGCCACTTTTGGTAGACCCATAAGGGGGTGAGCTTGGACACTTATAAATATTGTTCTCTTTTTCAAAAAGAGACAGAAAAATGAAGAAAAAGTGAGAGAGACATGAAAAAATAGAAGAAAAAAGGAGTGAGAGAAGAGATTCCTTCACTTCCCATCCTGGGAAGCATGCCAGGGCTTGAAGTGCCACCAAAGGCCTAGATTCCTAGAAGAAGAGAAGCAAGCAGCTGAGATAATCCTGTTTGAGTAAAAAATCTTCATCAGAGCCTTCAAAGAATCAGTTGGGGTCCGTCCCCTCTTGACCCGGAGCAGTGGTCAAGGTCAGGTATAATTTCTTAACAAAGTAGGCATAATGTAGATCTTTCATTAAATATAACATGTGTATAGTGCTGTAAATTGAATATATAGTCATGCATATGGGTTAGAATATAAAGGGATATATTTGAAATTCAGCATCTAATAGGAAGATCAGTTCAACCGGTGAAATAGCTGCCTAATACCTTACCAGCTTCATAACCTGGTTCTTACCCTAATCTCTGGACCAGACCGAGTCAATCTCAGGTCCATCCTTATGGAACGGACCGGGCCGCATCCCGCATCCTAGGCCCTTACCCTAGGTGGCATCTCCAATTGTTTATTACTGTTAGTTTTTTAGAAGATACCCAAGGCGGATAGCCCCGGCGAAATAGGCCCCTCATGTGTCTTCGAGCGAGGATGTGGTGGCGCGGGGCCCGCGGATGATGAAGCGCGCAACCATTGCCTCCATACTCACATTCGTCTGATCAAGCTTCAAATTGTGCCCTTGATTTGAGCCCTAGGATCAATTTAACATATAGGAGTGGTCACACGATTGGGATCCACGTTGATGCAGGATTGATGTAACGCCTCTCTCTCGAAGATGTGTAAGACCTTATCCAAACTACGGGACCAAGTCTGTATGTACATCAACACTAAGGAGATCATTGTAGACCACAAGCACTCAAGAGGGCTCATAGAGAGGAAGAGGGGAAGGTGCAACAAAGAGTTTGAGAATTAAAATTCCCCTCACTCAGTGCCATTCACATATCCTGATGCAGATCAGCAATATAGAGATATCCTGATTGGGAACGCCTAAAAAGATGTAGAAACCACCAAAGGCTAGGGATTGACGATGGTATTACGACTACCATCATGATCATGGGCACACTATCGGCTAGTGTTGGGAGCTTTGACGTGCCATTGAAGAGCTAGTGAAGAAGGGTGTAGACACCCAATTTTGTCACCCTCCCCCGGTTATGATGAAATGTGGATCTTGGATGCGACTTTTGCTTTTGATCAATAGAGATGATGATGAAAACATTCCCCTACTTGAAACCCTGGAAACCCTTGTATGGGAGAGAAGAGGGTCCAATTTTTACTTTCTATATACGAAGGAATCTGGTCAAGATGACCATACAGATGGATAGTGCTTGGAAATACGATTCTGACGATATATGACACATCAAAATTGGATTGACGGATCTCCCGCGATCATCCCCGAAAAATTGTATTTTTCCGTACGTATGTCACGCGCACTGGCAAGCTTGCTGAAAACCTGGAAAAATCCCCTACCTACCCCAAACACCCTAAAATTCATCCCCTACCTACCTAGATAACCTAGAAATATTCCCCTACCTGAAACCTAGAATCCCCTGTGAGGGAGAAAAGAGGGTCCAATTTTGACTTTTTGTATACGAAGGAATCCGATCAAGATGACCATACAAATGGATAGTGCTCGAAAATACGATTCCGATGATACATGATACGTCAAAATCGGATAGTCAGATCTCCTGTGATCATCACTGAAAAAATCCATAATAGCGCGCACGCTGCCCTCACGCATGCCTACTGCCCATGGCGATAGCACATGGTTGCTGCCCATGGCCGTAGCACGTGGTTGTTGCCTATGGCCGCAACACATGGGTTGCAGCATATGTTTGCTAGCCAGCCCGCGTCTCCTCTGCCCCTGCCCATGCCCATGCCCGCGCCCCCTCTGCCCTTGCCCGCACCCTCGCAGGCCTATGCCCGTGCCCCCTTTGCCCATGCTTGTGCCCCCTCTGTCCATGCCCGTGCCCCGGCAGGCCCATGCCAGCACCTTTGCCAACTACTACCTAGCCCTTGCCCGCACCCTCGTAGGCCTATGCCCGTGGCCCCCTTTGCCCATATTTGAAGAGATCCCCTCTTCACCCACTTAAAAAAAAAAACCCCTTTTTTGCTAAGGATTTTCTCTCCCAAAAAACCCCATATTTGCCCATTGGATAAAATCCCTCTTCACCCATTTTGGTTCAAGAATCCCTTTTACCCATTGGATAAAAGTCCTCTTCACCAACTTTAGTTAAAAAACCCTCTTTTGTCTGTTAGATAAAGGTGTTCCCTCTTTCCCATTGGCTGGAAAAACCTATAAATACCCCCTCCTTTGGATTTTACATACCAAACAACCCCATTCCACTCCATAGTAGTGAAACTTTGCCCTCTCTCCTCCTCCCTCCCCTTTTTAATTTTCTTTAGGTCTTCAGAGCGATCTTTGTCAAGATCTGAAATCTTATTCGGATCTTCGAAGTGTTCTTCAGGACTTTGAAGATCTTCAATCCAAGTTCTTAGTCCAATCCAGTTTTTGCCAAAAATAGTGTGTTCTTCAATCCCCTCCTTTGAGTGTTCTTGAGTTTTACCAGAAATAGAAATCCCTCCCCCTTAAGGTTCTTCCGGTCTGCGAAGAGATCTTTGTCAAGATTTGAAACTCTGTTCGGATCTTCAAAGTGTTCTTCAGGGCTTTGGGGATCAATCCATTTTTAGGTCAATCCGTTTCTTACTAAAAATAGCAGTTCTTGGCGGAAGCCCTATCCAAGTGCCCCTGGAATCTTTCTAGAAATAGCCATTCCCAGCGGAAGCTCTGTCAAAGTGCCACCTCAGCCTAGCCCTCCCCTATCCTATCCCCAGCGGAAGCTCTGTCGGAGTGCCACCTCATCCTAAACCTGGAAATAGCCTTCCCTAATTGAAGCTCTGTCGGAATCCAAATCTGAAAGTAACCGTTCCTAGTCGGAATCCTGTCCGAATATCATCACAGTCAGCATCTCTCAAGAAAGAAAGTTGGAGGTCAAAACCATCTTCCCCTAAGCCAGGAGAACATGAAAGACAGTCGAAGCCAATACCAATCAGGGGCCCATCCTTTTGACCCAAAACAGGGGTTAAGTTCAGGTACAGTTTCTCAATCAAATTGTCATCATGTAGACTTTATATAAACCTTGTTTTAGTGTACATAGTAGTTTAAATTCAGTCAATATATATATATATATATATATGTGTGTGTGTGACAACTTAGCCATGCATGTGAAATAGTAATAATTGTAGAAAATGTTCGTTCTTAAGCATCTAGTAGGAAGACCGGTTGAACCGGGTAGATTGGGTGCCTAACACCTTCCCAATTCTGTAACTTGACACTTACCCTAAATCTCTAGATCAGACCAATTATAGGGCCATTTTCTCCGGAATTGGGTCCACCCCCGAGTCTTAGGCCCAAAATCCTAAGTGGCGACTCCAAACCCTTTTGTATGATCCCAATCCCTGTATTGGACCATCATCAAACCCCCCGTCTAGAATAACGAACTTTACACTCTTGCGAAATAGGCCTCCATGTATCTTCGAATGGCGATACGGCTGTGCGGGGCCGTAAGAAAAGCACACATGACAGACCCCTGCCTCACTAAAAAGAGAAAGAGAGGAGAGAAAGTGGAATCGATGCAAGCCCTTTCCTCCCCCCCCCCAAAAGGGGAAGAGAGAGCCGTCTCATCATTTTTGGCCGCTACCCTCACAAAGGGTCACCTGACATGTTTTGTCTATGATAGAACCGACCATAGCCGAGGCCGCAATGAGTAGGGTAGCAGAGACCAAGATAGGGACGATAGTGGTCGCAGGAATCAAAGGGAGAACCCCCAAGAGCAATGACAAGAGACTAGGGGGGGCAAAGGAGATTACTAGAGGCGTGAAAGGACCCCTCCACCAACCAGACACGATTGACCAACAAGAAGGAATAAGGACCCACATATCAAGGTAACATCCACTATAAGCTGGGGACCCTCTAGTGGAGGAGATTTTGTCCCCTTGCAAAAGGCCTAGGCTAGAAGTGTATACTATACCGAGCATTTTTCAAAGAAACCCATAATGGACCAGGCCTTCACCATTATAGATGACGACCTCAGGAGTGTTGAATTTCCTTATGATGATGCTATGGTTATAACTTTGAGAGTGGGAGTCTTCTCCGTGGATAAAATTATGGTTGATAGCGAGAGCTCAGTTGACATTCTGTTATGGAAAGCATTAAAGGAGATGGAGATCGAAGAAGGAAAGCTGAAATCTATCACCACCCCCTTTATGGGTTCCAGGAGCTCTGGCGAATCCGAGGGGCATGATCGAGCTATAGATCCAAACAAGATCAGGAGAGAGGCGACAATAAACAATTGTAGATTTCCTGGTGGTTGACATTCCTTCGGTGTCTAACACTATATTGGGATGACCAGGGCTGAATGGCCTCAATGCTATGGTGTCCACATACCATTTAAAGATGAAGTTCCCTATTGATCATGGTATAAGAGAATGCCGAGGAGATCAAGAAACTTTAAGGAAGTGCTATGTCAACACCTTGAAGAAAAATGATAAAGTTGAAGAAACCCTTGCCATTGAGGTAAAAGACCATAGAGAGAAGAAAGAATCGGAACGAGGGGAGCCTACTAAGGTATTGGTCACAGTCAGCCTACGGGAGGGTGACGATTCCAAGCAATCATATTGGTGTATCTTAACAAGAAAGTAGAGAAGAAGACCAGTCGGTTTCCTTTAAGAAAACATGGATATTTTTGCTTGGTCGGTAACAAATATGTCAGGCATCAGTTGGGATGTCATTGAACACATGCTAAGTGTAGTTCCAGAACAAAAACCAATCAAGCAAAAGAAGCGGACATTTGCCCCAGACCGACAAAAGGTCATTAAGGAAGAAGTTGATAAATTGCTAAAGGTAAGGTTCATGAGCTACATCTTGTGCCCTGACTGGGTAGCGAATATCGTTATAGTGAAAAAGGCTAATGTCAAATGGAATTGCATTAATCCTTTGTACTGGCATGTGGGCCCACCTAATCCTCTGCATATCAGGTGCTACAAGACCAGTATTGGATGCCCTATCAACCTACGAAATGGTTGATCCATGCCTCCCGAGCAGTGGGGTCCACAAATAAAGAATGTAGCTTCCTACAGTATAGCACCATAGGCTGGCCAGTGGTTAGGTAGATAACTTGCCGGTGACATCAAATCTTTCCACTAGGTAGTCCCCAACCATGGGCGTGTGGTCAACCATGTGTGTGACCCTGAGACAATTGTATTGGCCTACTTTCCTTTAATACTTGGCTCAAGTACACACGTAGGTTAGGTGTCCCATGATTACTGTGTACACTTCACTGGCTAAGTAAGCAACCTAGCTACTGTCACCCTGCTATAACCAAGCACCCGAGGCATGCAGCTGAATTTAGACATAGGTATCACAATTACGTATTAACTAATCCCAACCTGTGGTTGCCCAATCAGTAATACACATTGGTAGTACAATGGACTGTACCCAAAGGCCGATGCAACAAGGTACGACGTACAATACATGTGGCTGCTTAGATTACTGACCTAAGATTGGCTAGGGGACAAGGTTCATTTTGGGATCGACTAACTCTCGCCTGCAACTAGCTTGTGTCATTGAACCCGACGTACTAGGCGGGAGAGGATACCACCTATGTGGCATATCACTATACCAACTTATGGACTTAGTAATGGACATAGGGAAAGTATTGCAGCCAAATGGACTCGTATACATCATATAACTATTATGGATCATGCATTGTATCATTTGAAATGCATGTACCTGCCTGCCCCCACCCATCACTAAGCTTGGTGAAGCTCATTCCATTATTATTGTTGTTTTTCTTAGATGGAGACACTACTGAGCTACCAGGTTTTAGCATAGACACTTCCGGAGCTGCATCTGATACTTGGTGGGTTATTCCGGACACTGAGGCAAAACATAGACTCGACTATGGGTGTGATTACTGTGCCTTTGGAGGCTTGGGATACTGAGTGACTTCAATGGTTTTACTCTATAATATTTTGTGTATATATATATATATATATATGGATGTTCAGATTTGTAAGAACTTGGAGATGTACTGAATTATCACCTTTTGTGTATATATGGAATCGATATGCTGTAGGTTAGATATCTTTCTAATACAGATGAACCCTCGAATCCACAAGGTAGATAAAACCTTAATTCCAGAAAGGAAGAAGAGAAAAATAACTACTTTTGATTAGAAACTGAAGTCCATTACAAATGAGCCAAAGTGACCTTATTTATATAGTTAGATCACTTTGAAGGAAGGGAAAAAACGTAAAAACAAGCAACTAGGGTTAAAATGTAAACATAATAGAAGACTAGTAAAACCCTAAATTGTGTGACCAAAATTCACGGGTTGGGCTTATGGCTCTCATGACGCTAGCCGAGTCAAAAGATGTGGTTCCAGTAGTATTGCTAAAAATGCTGAAAATTCTAGGAGGATCTTCTACCGGTCCAAACGATATAGAAACTCCTCCGAGAGCTCTACGTATCAACATAGTTGACACCAATTATGTATAATTTTACTTTATATATGTGATTTTAGTGATCATGGTGCATTGTGTGTATTATCCTACAACTTTTAAATCTTGGAGAGTCAAATTGACTGGATACAGTAAGGTGTCTAGTGCCGAATGCCTTGGCCTATGGAAGGCTGGGTGTGACACAAGATATGATATGGGCAAATGACGAAATTTATGGTGGGTTGCCTTCTCCAACCCAATGAAGCAATTTTAGGGCCAATATGGTTTTACTTAGATATCCATTGAGCCAGCAATCCTAGATGCACTCCATTCTAAATCTCTAGAATCTAAGGTTTTGTAAACTTCCCCCCATGACCATGGAGTGATAAAGTTTTATAAGATTTCAGTAATTAAGTTTAAGGAGAATCTTCCATGGTTATTATAATGAAAGGGTCCATTAGATAGCTGACCCTGGGATCATGCTTTGCACTGCTCGAAAATGTACTTGTTATCGTCCATACATGGGATACTAGAACTTCATCATCCTTCAATGCCAGAATATATTTCTCCTTCAATGCACCTAGGAAAAGGAAATTATAAAAAAAAAAAAATATGGTTTTTATTTTCATATTTATGTATGCTTCAAAGGTACAAAGTTCTTCTGTAGAAGAGGGACAGAACCCCCTTCAAAATCTGTGAGATTTCCGAGTTTACAGTGTAGAAAAGAAACAAAAACCCATTCCCAAAAGAAGAGAGAGAGAGAGAGAGAGAGAGAGAGGTTATAATCTCATAAATGTTGCCAACTCTGATCTAGTAGGCTGGACCCGCTAGTTGGCTTAAATGAGTAGTTGTTGCATCAATAAGGGCGATCACCAATATAATTCCCAGGAGGATCATAGTTACAGGTTATAAAAACACCTCTTCCATGGAAACAAGTCACCTTAGCACAGCCAAGTTTCCTGCTACTACGCCACACGATCTGGGTATAATGTCCACACTCTTCTCCTTCACTACAAGAGTTACTATGATAGTTATACCATTTCTTCTCTGAAAGCCAAGCCCCCACAGCCTGAGCAGCTGTCCATTCATACCCACTACCCCAAAATATGTTCTCTCCATAAGGCCCATTTGAATGCTTCAATGCACAGTCCCATCGCCTCTGGTTTGCATACCACTGGGCATACTTCGCCACTTCTTTATCCCAAACCATCCGCGGCAAGTGCAAGGCGGCACGAGCGGCATTGTGTCGTGTCAGGAACTGTGTTGCTAGGTTTGCCTTTCTTGACTTTTTGCTCTGAGACCATGTGGTGTTGTTATTGCCATGGCTGCATCCAAAGAGGAAGAGGAGGAAGAGCATAACAATGGCGGCATGGCACCGCAGGTAGATCATGGGCACGGACGGTATCTCCTCTGAGTCCTCACTCTTAATTTGTCCCTCTTTGTATTTTTGTTCTGTTTGGTTAGGGGAGACTTCAGGTTTTAACTCATTTACAGCTGGTGTGGGTGGTATAAAATAAAGTAGTTGGGACTTGGGAGTCGTTGAATGAAGGATTAAATTTTTTTTTTAAGACTTGGGTTTGTGGTACCCACGTTCGATAATGATTGGCACACTTGTAATTTTGGAAATTTGATTTTTTTTTTTAATGGAAAATTGATTTTAGAATAGTGTATATTTCATTGATGTAGGTTGACACCGGATCAGGTTCACATACGAGAACAATTTCGTACGTCCTTGATGGGGGTGTCGACGATTTGGTTTGGTCCAGTTTCAATTTGGGTTGAATTGGTTTTGGTGTAGGAATGGTGAAACCGAAATTGAATCAATAAGGAAATTTTGTTTCGATTTGGTTTTGGTTTCGATGCGATTTGGTTTTGCTTTTGGTTTTTCTGCGGTTTTTTGTATGGGTTTGTAATCGGATTGGTTTTGGTGTTTTGATCGGTTTGGGTTTGATTTTCCACACAAACTATGCAAATTTTGATTTTTTTTAAATGAATTTTGGGCTATTTTCAATTTCTTACCGGTTTGATTCGGTTTTGGTCCAATTTTTTGAATCGGTTTTGATTTGGTTTTGGGTCCAATCGGTTTCTGGTGCGGTTTACTTTGTTAAGGGACTTACAATATGCCAAACCAAAATCAGCCCAATAAAGCTTCGGTTCGATTTTGTTTGGGTTCAATCACTTCGATCTAGGGCGGTTTTAGTGGTTCGATTTAGGTATTGACACCCCTAGTCCTTGATCCGTGGATTTATAATTTATTCTCTCTCTTTATTTAATAAATTTTAAATTCACAGACCAAAGACAAATGAGATTGTTCTCATACATGAACTTGATCCGAATTCTCTTCAGGTTTTATGGCTAGGAATTAGTTTTAAGGGGTTTTAACATGTTGACAGTATTCATTATAAAACTCTCTCTCCTTTTTATATAATGTACAGTTTTGTTCAATGGTTGGTGGCTCTAATTATGTGAGGGTAATTTACATTTGGTTTTAGATATGTTTAGATTCTCTGCCCACGTAGGTGCGTCCCCACATGGGTGAGCACCCATGAAATGGAATCTATTTCATAGATGCTCCCTATGGGGGAGGCACCCCAGGTGGGAAGAGAATCTGGGCTCGTTCTAGATGTGGCTGACGGAATCTTTGGATCAGATTAATCAATACAAACAAGGTTTAGTTTTTGGTTTGGTTGATTAATTCTCGGTTCTTTCTGGAAGATCACATTTTAAACTGGAAAAATGAATAGAATAAGCCTTTTCTGATTTGGTGTGCAATGGCTCCAGAGAGGCAGCACAAAAGTATCAACAAGGATTGTTAGGGATGTCAAAACATAGTCCAAATCGATCAAATCGATTAGAATGGAATCAAGTTAAAATGGTTACGAGTTTATTGGATCATGTTTTGGGCTGAGTTTTTGTGTGATGGAAACGGATAAGACATCAAACTACACAAGTATCAGAGTGAACCAATATGATCTGATAAAAAATTGATATCAACTTAAAATTCATTAAAAAGGCAAAAACATTTTTTCACACTATTGAATATATATATATATATATATGTACAAGGTAATCCAAAACCAAACCAATAAGAGAAACTGATAAGAAACCGAAATCAGACCAGCGCATCCTTATTGGTTCATGTTTCAATTTCACTTATTGACACCAAAATTGATAAAATCGAATCAAAATACATTTGGTGATTAACACTGCCATATAAGGGGTGAAATTTATGATCTTTATGAAACGTGGGCGGTCTTATTTATTTATTTTGATAGTTATGTTCCAAAGACAATTGAAGTCGATCTTTTAATTTTGAGGTATTGGTCTTTACCAATTGAGCAACTCCCTTGAGTCATACCTTGGCTCTAATATTTCAGATTTATTTATGTTTTATCTTTAGATTGGATATTAAATTACACAACAATACTATGCCCTTCCTTGTATTGTTATGGAGTAGTAATTAAAGGCATTATTTATGTTTTTTTTTTTTTTTTTTTT